>NC_045605.1:83644750-83944902 GCF_009762305.2 Zalophus californianus
AGATCATTTCTTAATTGTATTGTACAAATCTTCTGTTTTATTCCTTGACAGCGTAAGGTATCAATTACTAAGAAAAATGTGCTAAATATCACCTAGTCTGATGGTTACTTGTCCATTTTTCTTTGTAGATTTGTTGATATTTGCTGCATATATATTGGAACATTATTAGGTGCATACTATTTAGAATTATATTACATTCTGTATCTCACTGTTCATTCTGACTAACATTAATATAATTATGCCATCTTTCTTTTGCCTGGAGTATCAGTCAGGGTCTGGTTAGGAAAACAGAAACCTCCTTAACTATTTAAACAGAGGGAATTTAATTCAAGAAATGGGTTACACACATAATAGATCTGAGAAGCCCACCATGGATGGTGAGACAACTTGGAGATTAGCAATAGCAAGAAGCTGCTACCACTCATTGGGAGGGAAAACACAGTGATATCAAAGCCACCCAGCAGAAGTGTAACCACAGTGACCAAGAGGGGGCTGTAGCAATAGAGGAGATACCCCAATAGTGAAGAATCTGCCTGAAGGAGAGTAGAGGAAAAACCCCCCAGGTGATGGCCTTTTACTGCCAGTCCAGACTCAGCTTCCCATTGACCCAACACAACAGAAACCAGGGACCTGGAGAAGGGAGCTACTGAGCATCAGCACCACTTTGGTTTGACCAGGGGAAGCCCCTTCACACCAACCGCTGTGCCCTTTTGACACAACTTCAGCATTCTGACTTAGCACTGCCTTACTTTATGACACAAAAAGATGTTCCAGGCTCATCTTGTTCTTTTTCCGCAGCCCTCCAGGGAGATCTTTGTCACCCTGCTCTGGCTCCAGCTGCTTATGCAGGTCCCCCATCTGGAGCAGAACTCTTCTTAACTGCTTGGACTCTGATTCCTTCTGCTTCACCCAGAGCAGGATAATGAGGACTTGAGTCCAAAGGAAATGGCTCAAGGCCTTTTCAGATTTCCATATCCTAATGTTCTAGGTCTGGCTCCTGTGAACTGAGTATATATAAGTGGATTCTGTTTCGGAGTCCAATCTGATAATCTTTGTCTTTTAACTAGATAGTATAGTTCTTCCTCATTGATTTTGATCATTAGTACATTTAGATTGAATTCTACCAACTTACTTAGTACTTTCTATTGGTCTCGCCTTTCCCATTTGTTTGTTTCTTATTTGTTTTGTTTCTTTCTTGCCTTCTCTTAGATTGATTTAGGGTTGTTCTTTTTTTTCCCCCTTTCCCTTATTCCACTTTTCCCCCTTCCTGCTAGTTTGTCTGTCACATACTCTATTTCTGTGTTTTTAGGAATTACCCTCAAATTTTAGTAAGCATTTTTAGTTGAACAAGCTTTAAAAATAAAGTTCTTTCTTTTCCACTTGTTTTTCCATTTTTCTCTCTCCTTCACTCCCTGCTTCATCCCCCATGTTCTTCCCCCCTTCCTTCTTTTTCCCTCCCCTCCCTTTCAAAATGATTTGGTCCTAAATCCATTAGGTGGGCCTGGCAAGGTAGATGTCCCCACTAGGGTGGAGGTGGCAGAACTCAAGAGGGAAAAGAAGCTATCTCCATGGGGAACCAGGGGCAGCCCATGTGGTATGACAGCCTGGCACAGGGTGTCAAAGAGGATGTCCTTGGAGGAGGTTGCCTGGAGCAAGGTGTTGGAGCCTATTCAGAATGTGTTGGGCAACCTTATGGAAGAGAAATTTGGTGAGGAGTATTGAAGCTTGAGTGAGTGGGTTGGGAGTACCCTCTGGAAGGAAATCTACCAGGACAAGGAAGATCCATGTAGGAGACAGAATGTAGGGGTGGGGCAGGGAGTAAAGACAGGCTTCTGGTTCAGGATACTGAAAGTTTGAGAGTGGTGAGGAGAGTCTTAATGTGGGAAGGCAGCCTGTGGGGTTTCAAGGCCCAAGCTGTTAAGGAGGGCTTGTAATCAAGACAGTGGTCCTGCATAAGGCATCAGAGCCAGAGCAGGATGAGGAAGATTTCCCTAAGGCGGCTACAAAGAAAGAGCAAGATGAGCCTGCAACATTTTTTTTATGCCATAAAATAGGTAAGTACTCAGAGAATCCTGGGGACATTTCAAAACAATACAATACCCAGCTTGAAGAGGCTTTCATGGATAAAGTTGAGGACAATTTAAACATCAAAATAAATAACAAAAATAATGGATTTAAAGCATTTAATAAAATAAGGAAGCATGAGTCCGTATGACATAAATAAATGAATAAATTGAAATTTTGATGAGGAATGAGGTATTTATGTGGTTTCATTACACTTTCCATCAAGTACTTTTTAACTACCAAAGAAAAAAAGAGTAGCTTTTCTACAATGAGTGGAAAAGCTTGACACATATCATTTTAATCAAGTGATCAGATTTAGCAGCCTCAGAAACAGACAGCCACATGACAGAATGCAACAGCATCGGTTCTATGCTATTTCTGCCAAAAATGCATTAACTCGAATCTAATCACAAGGAAACATCAGACAAATCCAAATGAGGGACATTCTACAAAATAACTGGTCTGTAATTTTCAAGTGTCAAGGTCATGAAAGTCAGGGGAAAATTACTGAATTAAGCTAAAAAGACATGACAAGTAAATGCAATACATGATTCTGAACAGGAGCTTTTTGCTATAAAAACTATTAAGACAGGTGGGAAAATGCAGATATGTATGAGGATTAGATTTAGTAATGTATCAGTGTGAATTTACTGATTCTGATGGTTAATTTGGCTATGTAGCAGCATGTTTTTCTTTGTTGGAATCACACACTTAAGTATTCAGGAATAATGGAGCACCAGGTCTGCTACTTACTCTCAATTGGTTCAGGAGAAAAAAAGTTATTCTGTAAGTTTTAAAATAAATTTGTTAAGATAATTGATATTTTTACCTTTCTGTGAATCACATTGTGAGAGTTTAGATCACTAACTCTATTCATCTCCCTCTTGACTTAAATACTATTGTACTGGGTTTTCATTATATCTTTGTTTTAGCCCAATATACTAAACGTTATTCTTTTATACATCAAGGTTTCTCTAGATTTTCCCATATGTTTATATTTTCTTTGCTAACAATTACTCCTAATACCGTGAACCTTCCTTCTGAGGTTATTTTCATTCTCTCAAAAGAAAATCTTTCACAAGTTCTTTCAGTGAGAGAGCATCTATGGGTAGCACATACTTTTTTGTGTACCTGAAAATGTTTGTACATAACTCTTATTCTTGAAATACAGTTTTGCAGGTTATAGAATCGTAGAGTAACAATGATTTTCTTTTCAGCACCTTGAGGTATTCTGTCTTTTGCTTTCTATTGTTGCTTTTAAGAACTGTATTGTCATTCTAATTGTTGTATCTCTGTAGTTAATCTACTTTTCTTTCTGATAGTGTCAAGGTTTTCACTTTGCTTTTGGTATTTTTCAGTTTCACTACAGAGTCCTCAGGGCTTTCTGAATCTGATGTTTGGTATCTTTTACGAATTCTAGAAAACTGTCAGCCATTAATCATATTGAATATTGACTATTCCCAAATCTATCAGCAATTCTGAAATGCCAATAAGCATTTATTATACCTTTGCAATCTATCTTCCTTGTCTCTTAAACTTCTTGCACAATTTTTATCTTCTACATTTCTCAGAATTTCAATAGTTTTATTTTAACAATGTATTAAAATATCATTTTATATTCCAAATCAGATAATTCTGCCATCTGTAGTCTTTGTGGGTCAGATTCTATAGTTTGTTGTTTCTGGTGACTTTCAATCAAGACGGCTTATTCACTCAGATGTTTAGTCATTTTTTATTGTTGGCTCATATTCTTTGGAACTATTATCCACAGTAAGTTTCTGAAGCCTGGATTTAAAGTCTAGTCTTCCAAGTAGTTTTTCCACTGTTTCTGCCAGACATCTGGTAGTCCTGTTACCTGAGACCCTTTAAACTACATTTTCACTTTGTGGTTTTTCAGGTCCAAACCTGAGAGTATAGGCTTATGCTTGTAAATTCTTAGGAAAGATATTTCTCCCACATCTACCCAGAGCCATGACTCAGAAATTCACGTACTCCTCCAATATCTCTTTGCAGGGTGGGCTTTTCTTTTTCTAGTTCACATCCTGAGGGTATTATCCTATAGAGTTTTTACTGTTTTATGTAAGAAGTCAGAAGTCCTTCAATTCCTTCTCCTTCCATTTCTAGACCAGAAATCTCTCAAGTAGAGTGTTACTTTGAAAGGCAAAAGACCCTGGTAATTTCCCAGGACTGAATTTTTTTCACCACTCTAAAGTGGTAGGGTCTGGGAATCAGACTTGATTTAAAGAAAACAAAAAACTACCCTAGGCACCAATCAAAGCAAACTATGGCGTATTTCCCCACTTTCAGTATGAAGTAGTTTTGTTTTCCCCCCTTGGATCTCCTATAGCAATGTGTGTCAAAGACTCTAAAGAAGACAACAAAATAACACAACAGGGAGACACCACATCTAGTATAAGAGAGGAAGTCATGACAAGATAACTTCCTCCAAAGCCATTGGTAGCTACTGTGCTCCTTTCTACAGTTTCTCCCAAATTGTGCTGATTCTCCCAAGTGTGCTGATTATTTATACAGAGAAGACTTACACAAAAGTTGTTACTAACTAGACTGAAAGTTCTTTGAGAGCAACGACCGCACCTGGTTCTAGAGAGCCTAGGGCAGAGCTGCTGGACATGCAGAAAAGAAAAACAATATAGATTATTTGATTGATTGACAAAGTGTATCATATAGCTTTTAATTGAGAGGAAATAATATAACACAGAGATAAAGCACACTGACTCTGAGTCAGGTCTCCTGGCTTCAAATCTAGACTCAGTTATTGTTTGAAATAAGATCTTAGATGAACCTTCTCTAAGCTCAGTTTTTAATCTGGAAAATGGGGGCAGGGGGGAGAAGGCAGTAGTTTTGTTTTGTTTTTTTAATGAGGCACTTCTGAGCTAATTCAAATGAATTGATTATTATAGAAAAGATTATGGGTATTCAGAAAAGCTCTCTAGGAAGCAATTGCAGAGAAGTGGGCCCTGAGCAAAGCCTTGAAAGTAGGTGAATATTTGGATAGTCAGAAATGAACCCAAGAAATTTCTCACACAGATATATTTGGCTTCCTGATTCCAGAGGGGTTAGCAGAACTCCTAAAGCCGCTTTGGATTTCAATTTCCCTCCTGATTCATGGAGGGAACACCAAGTAGTACTTATGGACTCTGGATTCATTGCCTGGGATTAAATCATAGAATCATAGGTCTACCTAGCTGATTGTTTATGTTAAAAAAAAAAAAAAGACTAAACCTCAGATTTTTTATCTGAAAAGTGGGAGGGTGCTTACTTCACAGGGTTATTGAAAGGATGAAATGCAACAACCAATATAAGTAGTGTAGAGTAACTATTCAATAAATACAAGTTTTAAGTTCATTTTTTAATTCTTAGTAATATTACCATTTTCTCCTGTTTCCTTCTCAAGTCCTGATTCTCTGCAGTATTGCTACACTTACTTGATCTGCCTTCCTCATCCACCCTTTGCCCTACGTGGAAGAACACATTTCCTGATTAAAGGGGTACATCCTGTGAAGACGACTGTGAAGGCAAATGCACAATAGACAGAGAGACAATGCATTCTTGTTCACAGCAGCCACCAACAGTGATGACAACAGCCTTCAATGGGCCAGGGTCAAAGATCAGCTGTCCTTCTGTCACTTCATTCTTCTTCTGGCTCCCAATGGAGTTCATTAGGAACTCAATCTCAAGTCTAAAAGCCCATCCACACAGGCCCAAGCCAAGGACACCAAATGAACAAATTCATAAGGCAAAACAAAGTCCTCACTCACTCTTCTGAACAGTGTGTTTACCAACCCTTTGGTGGTTGTGGAAACATGGGGCAGCCACCAGCCAGGTGGAAGATACTGGGGAAAGTTGGTGATTCAAGCCCTGCAGGGGGAGTTGGGGGTTAGCAGGGTTAGATGGAAATCCTGGACACCCTCAGGAAACCACTAGAGTGAGATCCAGCAAGGCATCTCCAGGTGGACATCCAAGGAAGCTTAAAATGCTAAGCCAAACTAAAAATGGGAAATGTGACCACAGAGGCTGTTTTTGACAAAGTTCTTTTCTTGTCTCAGCCTCATGGAAAACATGCTCCCTTGGAAACTGTTAGAGTAGTTGATGCCCTTCCTACACTCCTCAGGGCACATGCATGACATTTGTCCTGGATGCAGCTGGAATCCATCCTTTATGGCACAGTTTATCCCTTGATTCCATTGTCTGCTGGGAGATTGCCCGGGTACTGAAAGTGTGCAAGAAATACTTTTCAGTTACTATACATACATTCTGACATGCTGTGTGGCCTTCACCAATTTGCTGCACAATCTGTCTTGATAGTACCCACAGAGCAGGCTTCCTGATAGTATAGATAAAGTAATTTCTCTTTTTTGTTGCCTAGACTCTTTTTGTAGGCTCAACTCATCAAAGGAGCTGTGCAGATCAGAATGTATCAGAGAGAAGCCTGAGTGGTCTCCACTAAAAAAGGGTGGGAATGAAATGGAGAAATGTGGAGGGGGCCCCCATAATGTGCCTTGGCTAGCAGAAACTCCACTCAACAAAGGGAAGGATGTGTCTAGATCAGAGAGACCCAGCAATCAGATCAGCATGAATGACTCTGCTACATATACCTAGCTACCCTTCTTCCCCTTAATGTGGTTAGTTAATTTCTCTTGGAGAACAATCACATTGTGAATGTTAACTATTTCTAAGCATTATGCTCAATGTTTTAAATATATGACCTTACTTTTGGTTTTTGGCTCAAGGAGGCAAAGGTGCAATTGTCTTTGGCCATCCCAAATCCAGGTTCATCCAACACCAGCCACCTCCACCATGGTGCCTAAGTTGGACCCGAATGAGATAAAAATTGTATACCTGAGGTGTACCCGTGGGGAAGTTGGTCTGCCCTGGCCCTGACAATAAGCCTGGTGGGTCTGTTTCCAAAAAAGGTTAGTGATAACATTGCCAAGGCGATCAGTGATTGGAAAGATCTAAGGATTACAGTAAAACTGACCATTCAAAGCAGACAAGTAAAACTGACCATTCAAACCAGATTGAGGTGGTACCTTCTCCCTTCTACCCTGATTATCAAAGCCATCAAGGAACCAATAAGAGACAGAAAGAAGCAGAAAAACATTAAGCACAGTGTAAATACCACTTTTGATGAGACTGTCAACACTACCTGACAGAGGCAGCACTGATCTTTAGCCAGAGAACTCTCTGGAACCATTAGAGATCCTGTGGAATGCCCGATCAGTGGGATGCCATGTTGATGGCCGCCACCCTCATGACATCACAGATGACATCATTAGTGGTGCAGTGGAATGTCCAGCTAGTTAAGAGCTACAAAGGAAAATATTTCAATAAAGGATCATTTGACAACCTAAAAAAACAAGCAACCTTATTTAATCCCCATAATAATCTCATGAAGTCAAAAGAATTTTCTTTTTCAAATGAGAGAATCAATATTCAGGCCTAAGGAACTTTGGTAGAAGCTGGAATTCAAACATAGGCCTGGGTGAGTCTAAATCCCATGCTTTCAATGACATTGCTATCAATTTTGGTTTCTAGAAATACAAAATCTGTCCTCTTCTCTTTGCAGCTTGGTGTGGTTCCTCAATAGCCAAGGATGCCACAAACAGCTTCAGAAAAACAGAGGCAGGGTATTTGGTCACTTTTTATAGCTTTGGATACTTAATGATATATAATTTTCTTATTAAATTTCTATAAGCCTATACTGCTTCAAGACAAAGTTATTTCTTCTTATTCTGACCCATCTCATGTATCATCACCAGAAGAATCTGGTCTAGTTACTTCTCTGCTTGGAAACCAATTAACACCCTCTAGTTATCCCCAGCGCAATGGGCACAATTGGATGTCTAAAACTGGCCACACCCTTCTAGGCTGACTTCCTATTGCTCTAGTTCCAGCCCTGGGGTTTCAACTGTGTATATCTACAGCAATCAGTATTTTGGACCAGACCAGGTCTGTGTTAAGCATTTTCTGGGTCTGCGTAGAATCTCACTTCAAGGATTCTGTACTTATATGAAGTTTGAAAAGTACTTCTGTCCCACTCAACTACACCCCAGTTCATTCACCTGTATGAAGGAATCTCCCTGCTTTACATCTTGGCTCAAGTTTATCTTTCTTCTGAACTGCTCTTCCTTCCAACACTGCCTCTTGATACCTTACAAGTCCTTCAAGGCCTGGTTGAAATGCCACTGCGTCCCTGTCCTTTATGTACTTCCATAGCTCTTTGCTTATAGTGCTCTTGTAGAACTTGCCGCTTCAGACCTGTGGCGTGGTTATTTGGGTCCATCTCATCTTGTCTCTCCCACTTGATTCTGATGTCCTAACCTAGGGAGGCCAGGTAGAGATCATGTGCATATCTCCATTATATCTGTGTGCTACCCCACCATCTATTATTATGTTCTAAACATGCCAGGCACTTAATAAATGTGCTGATTTGAACTTACCTGATATTGATAATTGGCTGTCATTTTAAGCAATGGCTTAGGTAAACTGATTGGTGAACACCATCTTTAGTTCTTGGAAGATATTATGGTTTAATTATGCTCCCCCTGCCAAAAAGAGATATGTTGGAGTCCTAACCCCCAGTACCTCAGAATGTAACCTTATTTGGCGATAGGTCTTTATCAAAGTAACCAAGCTAGAATGAGGTCACTGGGGTGGGTGCTAATCAAATGACTGGTGTCCTTATTAAAAGGGGAAATTTGGACACAGAGATGACACAACACAGAAGGAAGATGAGGAGAAGACGGAGAAGAAGATGGCCATCTGCAAGTCAAGGTGGGAGACTTGGAACAGACCGTTACTTTACAGCTCTCAGAAGGATTGTTTAAGCCACTCTGCGTATGGTACTTTGTTATGGCAACCCTAGCAAACCAATACAGAAGCCAAGTGTTCCAGGGACCACCAAAAGTATCCTGTGCCTACCTTTATAGTCCATGCCTGATTTCAGTGGTAAGGCAGTAAGTGCTACATTCATTTTCTTCCTTCAAAGGATCTTTATCCAGGCAGGAGGGTTCCAGATTTTGTTTTGTTTTGTTCTATTTGTTTTTTATAGATCCCTTCGGGACATTTCTTTCTTCAACTGAAGGTCTGTTGAGGGTCAGGCATGGTACTAATGCTGGAATATAGCCTGAAGTCACTCATGCTTTAATTTTGTCTTTCTCCAAGTTTTCAAATTCCTTAAGCACAATAACAGTGGCTTTCGTTTTTCTTGTATCCTCACTAGCATCTCTCCATCTCTATGGCGCACAGTATGAGCACTGAAATAGCAGTGATTCTCCACCGCCTCTGAATTCCACTGTGGGATGTCCATCCCTTCTGACCCTTATCACTCACTAACTCTTTTTACAGTTACAGTGTGTGTGCCTGTTTTATCTTCCCCTCTAGAATGTCGATTTCTGAGGTAGAATCCATGCATGAACAATACCTAGAACTCAGTAACAAATGCCTATCGAATGGACAGATGGATGAATAGATAAAAGGGGGTAGCGGGGAGAGCAGTGGCTAGACACTTAATCTTGGAAATAATAGAGGGGAAAACTTAGTCCAAAGGAGGTGGATCACCATCCTTTGGCTCCTGATTTAAATACATGAAGCTGAGGTACTCCTGGGGCTCATTTATAATTATTTACAGCCACGATGTCAGAATTTAATGGACAGAACCTGAAGATATATAAGGGAACCTATGGAATGTTCATTTCGGCTGTCACTGACTACTAAGGGCTTCTAAGAAAGGCCATTTAGATTAATAATAATAATAATAATAGCTAATGTTTATTGATCTCTTGCTATGGGCCAGCCACGATGCTAAGAGTTTTTATACATCATTTCATTTAATCCTCCCAACAACCCCATAAGGTCAATGACATATTAAAAATATAGCTTCATGAAATGTTAAGTAAAACATTCAAGGTTCCAAGACAGGAAGCTGGGATTCCAGTTCAGTTGGTACAATGCCAGATCCTAAGCTTACGACCTCTGCTACAAAGACTCATTTATAAAATGTCCTTGCCGGAAGCAGCCAAAAGCTTTAGTCCTGTTTGCAAGGTTGTCTTTTGTGACAAAAATTATGAGAAACTTTTGCTGTACTGTGAATGCTGTTTTGTTGTACAATGGATACTATTTCCCATATATCCATCTGTATCTAATTAAAGAAAGATGAAGAGATATATTGATAAGGATACCTTGATGAAAGTAGAATACCAAATGTTTCATGTGAAGTTTGGTTCTTCATAGCTACTGGTGCTCAATAAATGTTAATTTAATTAAATGCATTCGATTTTGCCTGAACAACCAAGAGTTATTTCTGGATGGCAGCTTTTAGATGCTATTTGCTCTTAGTGGTGATTTAAAGCAAAAGGCCAGCATCATTATCGTACTAGAGATTGGAATCTGTGGGAACACAGGGAAAGGAGGAGTCACTTTGAATTGTATGTTATGGAGTGGCCCTTGCAAACATATCAAGGCTTTTAGTTTAGAAGTCAATGCATTCTTTTTTCTTGTTTATTCAGCAAATATTTTTGGAGCACCAGGGACTGCTGTGCACCCCCTGGTTGTAAATTAGTGGTAAACAGGACAGTGAGGTTCTCTGTCCTCACTGAGCTTACGGTCTGGAAGGTGAGACAAGTATTAAACAACGGGCAGCTTTAGTCCTATGTAGGGGGGCGTAATGATGGCAGAAATAGAGGGTGCTATGGGGGCACTTGGGAGAACAACTTGCCACACCCAGGAAGTCATAAGGACTATAAATTCTAGGATCTTTGAGTAAAATTTTTGAAGAACTGAATTTTTTAGATGAAAATGAAATTTTATTTCATAAAGCACATGGCTATTAAATTAAAGGTACTTTTATTAAGTTTGAAAGATGACTGAAGACTTTAGAAATGTCCTCTTGGCCAAATGGCTAGTTACCCCTACAGGGGAAGGGCCACTGCTGGGACGCTCACATTAACTGAGGTGCCACCACCAGAGGAGGGATTGTGCTTCTTCATCCAAAGGGGTGTTTCCTGAGCTCAGAAATGCTGAATGCTAGAAGAGGGCATTACTGTGTTTCTAAATCTGGCCTAAATGACACCAGATAGTCTGTTAATTGTTTATTTAGTTGTGTCACAGTTTCTATGGGTGTATATGTCTTTTAATCGCACCTCACAGTGATGGGAGTTACCTGAGAGGAACGCCTCCATAACCACTTTTTCATCCTTGAATGCAATTTCAGAACAGGGCTCTATCAGAAAGAGCAGTGAGATTCTATTAGAATATCTCTTATCTAATACAAAAACATACTTCCTTTGCCACCGAATCTTCCAGTTCACAAATGCTGAAAGTTTCAATAATATTACAACTAAAAAGTTCAATGCAATTTAAAACCTATTTTTAGAACAGTTTAGTGGATTCATTTCCAAAGCATAGATCCAGCTTTCTGTGTGTTGAGATGCCACCTAGTGGACTACATTGCATACAAACAGTAAACTTAAGCCTTTATGAGTTACAATCTAGCATTGCCTTCCTAAAATTTGAGGTCCTAGTGACAAATCTTCTTAGCTAGTGGAATCTCTAAATTTATAAAGGTAACATTATATATTCAGCATAAGTTCAGCTTGAAACAAACCAAATTTGGAATTCCCTTCAAACATTCTATCAAGTAAGATTTAAAAGGAGAGTATCAGAAAATACCTGCATCGAAGGGATTGGTTTTGAGCTACCATTGGTGGTCGTGGAAAGAAAAGCTGATGCAAAATAAAAGTAGCCTATCTTGTCTAAGATGACTAAGATTTGGAGCAAAAAGAAAAAAACTGACTTCAGAACTCAAAGCAGATAACAATTTCACAGATACATTATGTTTCACAACCTCTTACAGGATTAGGCATCTTTAATGCACCTCTGTGTTCAGCGAGGGCTGATGTTCAAAGAAGTCTTATTGACTCTCTACTATGGGCTGAGCACAAAGCTAGGGACTGAGATAGAATAATGAGCAAAACTGAAGAGGAACCCTGCCCCGAGGAAGCAGAACATTCTGGATTTTGGCACTTAATTTTACAGCTAGGATTAAGTCACTATTTCACCGATATTTTTTTTGGTGCAATCCTAACAGAAAGGATTGTTTTGTTACTAAAGGCCAAAGAAAACTCTACTGAGATGATTTGAGATCACTGACTTTCCAGAATTCCAGCCCTCTTAGGAGAGTTGTTGCATTTCTGGCAATAAACTTGTTGAAGTGGTTTGATCTTTCCTTTGACTAAATATCACATAAATCTTATCATCTTGCTACAATGGGGCTTTGGGATAATTATTTGTACTCACCTGGGGTTGGCCGAGACTCACCTTTCATGGAGTGCCCCAACCATTTCCATAAGGCCCAGATTTCAAGCAGTTAAAATGGCTTAAGACAATGGAAAGAACCATTGTCCACCAAACAGAAAATTCAGTGCACACCCTAATTCAGATGATCCCCCAAGATGATGTGAGTGGAGGGGAAGAAGTTAGGGGGGCTGAGCTGAACTACCTACTCTTCCATCACCTGGTTGAAGCAGTAATTACCTTCCACTCTCCTTTGGCTCCCCAAACCTCTCCCTGGAAAACAATATCAAAATTTCCCGGATATCTAAATCTAAAGAGCAACCTGATGCTTTGAGTAGAAAAGAGTTAATGGAAGGAGGCATGATATTTACCACTCTCCCCCAACCCTCCCTTAGTTGTGGTAGACTCTTAGTCTTAGGAATCAGAAGGGATAATCGCTATCAAAGATGTTTGTGAATGTATGCATGATGCAAGTGGAATGTACTAGTAATGAGAGCCCTGGTGCTGCAGATTGTCCAGTGGGTTTTTAAAGATTGGTGAAATCTTGATGAAAATAGATCAGGAGAAATGGCTAAAAACAAAAAAGAAAAAAAAAGCTAATAGAGTGTTTAGCTACATTGAGAAGTATAGTCAAGTGGATAGAGTGCAGTTTTGGGCTCAGGGACACCCAGGTTTGGATTTCATTACTACCACTTAGTGGTGGGAGTTTTGGGTGAGTGACTTAGCCTCTTAGAACCTCATTCTCCTCATCTGTAAAAGGGGATAATAACAGAACTCCCGAAAGAGCTCCAGTAAGGATTAAGTTAAATATTATCACAATGCCTGGCATATGGTGAATTATAAATTTAGCTCAGTTAGCTGTTACTATTATGACTTTAATAATCATTTGGTATTTAGCTCTATTAGTGAAATTCACTTGGATAATGCTTGACAACTGCATTCAATAAGAGGGCTATGCTATGATAAGTGAGAGAGAATTCAAAGAAGTTTTGACCAGCTGTATCATGAAATTATGTTTCCCAAGGTCTATGTGAGAAAGTTCAGCTTTGGAGGAGCATCATATTGGACTGCAACTATTGAAAAGCCTGTCAATGTGGGAGAAGGGTTAGGCTTGTTCCTTGTAGCCCCAGACATAGAACTAATCAGAGGGATACAAATTCTAAGCATATATATTTCAGGTCAATATAAGAATTTTCCTTAGAATGTGCTGTCTAATAAGGCAGTAAATTTCCTGTCTGTGGAGGTGCTTAAATCTGGATCATTAGTTGTCATGGGTATTGTCTGTGGGGGAGAGGGCTACATTCTCAGCACTAGATGAGTATCTCAATTAGGAGTTTGTCCAAATCTCCTTCAATCCTGAGATTCTCTCCTTCTAGGAGAGAGAAGAGAAAGGTAAGAAAGAAGTGATACAGGTAAGAGATGGAGGGAGGCAGCCATCCTTGTTTCCTTCCTTTTCTCCCTTCCTCCTGTGTGGTGTGGGATTTACAGATGGCCACTACTAGCCCCTAAAACATCTTTGTGTGAATTATAAAATGGAATCCAATGGTATTCACGCTGGGCTGCTGCAATACCACATTGGCAGGGGACACCAAAGACAGCAGTGTCTTCATGAAAATTCTAAGAAGGAACTTCTTCAGGAGTGCCTGGGTGACACCGTTGGTTAAGTGGCTGACTCTTGGTTTTGGCTCAAGTTATGATCTCAGGGTTGTCAGATCAAGCCCTGAGTCAGGCTCCACACTCTGTGTGGAGTCTGCCTGGGATTCTCTCTCTGGGCACTACTTTCCCTTGCAGAGTCACTCAGTGCAGACAAATTGGTCCTCACTTTTAAGTTTCCTTCAGCCCTTAGAACCTGGGAATGTGCCTTGAGCAACATGATCATTATATTGAAGAGCATGTGGCTTAAAACAAAGTGGAAATCGAGTGGAATGCGCCATAGCACAGTAATGATGGACATGTGTAGGTTTTGGCTACCAGCATACATTTTCCTTCTTTAGGACATCCCAAGTTCCCTCATGTCCGATTGGATAAGAGTGTAATTTTAGGGACTGATCTATAGATTCTTCTTCTCCCTGCCCCTCACACAGCCAGGGTTTGGCCATGTAAACTGAGATTGGCCAAACAAGCATGATCTTCTCTCTTGAGACTTGGAATTTGGGGCTATTGACTTGAGACCAAAGAGAATGACAGGAAGTCATCCACCTGGCTGGATGCCCTGGGGACAGAGGGTTGCTGCACCTCCACTCTGTTTTTGGCCTTCTGTTTCTTGGACTTTCTGTCCACTTCCAAGTCTTGTCCTCTGGCATCCCTTCAATCCTATGACCCTCCTGTTATCTTTCTAGTGATCTCCTGGTTGCTTATATCATTAGTAAATTTGTGTTACTTGCAACCAAGACTCAGACTGAAATATCAACGTTAAAGTTGGAAATAGCAGGCATCTATTAATAATAGAAATGCTTGTGAGTCAAAATCTCCATTGCTAGACACTATGGTCTTTCCATGCTAGGATTATGCTTCACCTGCTGGTCCAAACACCATTCCTAGAATAATAATAATCGTTACATTAGCTTATGTTTATTGAGCATTAATTATTAAGCTAAGTGCTTTACATACATCACCACATTTAATTCTTACAACAATACTTCTAAAATAAATAATAATATTATACTTATTTTAAAGATAAGGAAACTGAGGCTTGGAATTACTTGCCCCAAGATCAGGTTAAGAAGTGGCAGAGCCAATATTTAAGCCCAAGTGTGGGTCACGTCAAGAACCGCGTTTATAAATGCTCTGCTATTCTGCCTTACTGACTTATACCTACTGAACCCTTGCTCAATATTTCTTCAATAATGAAATAGTTATGATAAATCAAATAAGAAGAAGTTGGGAAAACCCATGTATTTACAAATTACTAACTAGCTTTAGGAAAAGACTTCAATTCAGCCCATTTACAGCATGGCCATGTCTCAGAGTTTGGTATTTATGTGTTACCATCAGGACTCCACGTTTCCCTCTGTTCTTGGTGCATGGGGGTAGCCGTGATATCTCAGCTGGGTCTTTCCTGCCTGTTAAATATCTACTGGACCGAGCACTCTCCAAGCTCCCAGCAAGTTCATTAGTTACCTGAAAATACCTACCTCATCTGTCATCAACACTCAAATGGCCTGCAGGATTTTTCATTTCCACTCCATTTTCCAAACCCTTTCTAGCATTTACCTCTCACATCTGGAATCAATCCTGACCAGAAGCAAAATGCTGAACGGTTGGGCTCCTCCCAGGGCCGCTTTTCTCCCGAGGAGTGACAAGAATATGTTGTGTATGAATTAGCCATTCTCTTCCTGGGGAAACTGCCATGGCAGAGGCAGCGTTCATGCATGCTAATTTGCTCATATAGCCGCTCTGTCTTTACTTGTTTAAGCAAAATATTGAGTTTAACATTTGCAGTCATTAGAGCCTAAAAACACCAAATTTGAAAACTAGATTTATTTGAGTTGTAAATTGTGAGAATCCTTTAAAAATACCCCAGCTCATTATCCTTTTATCTGTCTCTGTAGAAAAGATTTGAGACCGAGGCTTAAGAAAACATCTCTGACTTCCAAGTCTCCTGCCCCCGACACTGTTTCTGTCTGTCCCATACCCACTCTAGGGAGAAAAAAGATTATCAGTTTGCCAATTGCAAGGAATTCAATTTCAAGAGTGACTTAAACATTTGATTTTATGTTTGTTTTTTTTTTTTTTTTCCTTTTCTAGGTAGTTTGGAGGCCAACTTCATAGACTTCTAGAATTCCTTTCAGGGGGCAACTGTCAGATCCTCGTGAAAGAACAATAGTTAATTTAAATTTTTCTTTCTTTTGGGGGGGAAGTGAGGGTAGGACTGAATAGGAAAGGTGACCTCAGGATACTCAATTCCAGACATCTTTCTCTGGGAATATCTTCCTGAAAAAAAAATTAGTAACAATAAAAACTGCTTTCTGACAACCTCTAGGAAAATATGTGTATGTAGATGAAAAAAAGTCTCTCTCTTGATTAGGGAAACTGCGTTATTTTAGGAATAGAGCACATCCTGTGCTTAATTTCAAGTAACCAAAAGATTTTTGTTTTATGGTGCTGGAGGAAGCGCAGGAAGAAACCTCCAAGATACAGCCCCCAGCACCTGCGGGGAGATTATCTAGGCTGATGAAGTAAAATATTTCTATGGCTAATAGCAAGCTGCAAAACAGAAGAGAGAAAATAATGAAAGGCAATCAGGAAGCTAGGAGAGGCCATGATTTAAGACGGCGAATCTAGGCATTTTGTTCGGCTTTCTTTAAGGTCAATAATTGAACCATGAAGAGATTTTTCTTTCTTTTTTTTTTTTTTTAGATTTTATTTATTTGACAGAGAGAGAGACAGTCAGAGAGGGAACACAAGCAGAGGGAGTGGGAGAGGGAGAAGCAGGCTTCCCGCTGAGCAGGGAGCCCAATGCAAGGCTCCATCCTAGGACCCTGGAATCATGACCTGAGCCGAATAACGACTGAGCCACCCAGGTGCCCCACATGAAGAGATTTTTAAACAGACTCCACTGTAAATAGTTTTGAAGTGCCTATCTTATGCCCGTCACTGCACGAAGCGTCTTGCTCAACTGTATGGCATCCACCGCGCAGCCTAGCACACTCACTAGGCACCGTGGGGAATGCAAATGAACCACCAGACCTTTTTTACTCAATTGGGCAATGCAGTGGTGAAACTCTTGAGAAAGCAAATCCAACCTCCAGATCCAGGGAACAAAAACAATGTGAACAGTAAGCTCTTTGAAAAGAAAACTGCTTCCCTATGGTAGAAAATAAGGGGAAGGAGGCCCATGCAGGGAGCCCAGCAAGCAGGGAAGGTGGGCCCTAGGGAGTGTGATATTACACAGGAACATAATGGGGTTGACTGCATAGTTGTCTAATTACTGGAGCTATTAAAATCTCTATAATTTAGATTCAGGCAAAAAAAAGGGGGGGGGGGCTTGTATAAATGCACACACATGCTCCTGATTGAATTTTATGAATCTACGACTCTTGATTCTAAAAGGATACCATCCTGCTGTGTCCATGTGGCTGCTAAACCTGAGTGACCTTCTCCCCCGGGCCCTGCCCCTGGCCCCCAGACTAGTGTACTCTGTTACTGTAATAAGCAGTTAGGTTAGATAAGGCGCCGGGTGACGGGATCATCTATGTTGAAGCCGAATTATAATGCCTCAGTCAACGGATTTAATCTAAACCAAATGCTCTGGGATTCTGTAAGCTCAGGGAACAGAAGAAAATGTAAGTTTTATATTTGCCCAAGTTCAAACAGAGAGCAGATGGAGAGATTCCAGAAGCTCAGAGAGTGGTACCAAAAAATATGTTGTTTCTCCTGTGTTCGGTCAAAGGAGTAAATAGGGTATACTTTGTATTCACTTCTTTTTTTTCCTCTTTCTTTCCTGTGCATTTTGTTTTCTCTTGACACAAAGGAGTATTATCTGCCTAAGGCCAAACTGAACTTGATCAAACGAATACTTAGTTCATAGTACACAGGTGCTCAATAAATAAACACTTCTTGAATGAGTGAATGGACAATGGTTAGTATAGGGGTTTAGTGCCCATGCTTTCAGCATCAGGCTTGGCTCCGCTCTTCCTTAGCTGTGAGACTACAGGCAGTTTACTTAACATCAGTGCCTCAGTTTCCAGATGTGCAAAATGGAGCTAATAACACTTGTGAGGACTAAAATGTTAGTAAATATCAAGAACTAGCATAGTGCCTGATACATAGAGGGTAGTTTCCTGGCTAACATTTATTGCCTCTGGCACCTGTGTTCCTACCCACTGGGCAACACTTCCCTTCCTGAAAATCTTGGTGGTGATGGTGGGGGTGGTGGCAGTGATGACAATTTCCTGAGACCCCCAAGAGAGATAAATATAAATTCAATAACATTTCAAAAAGCATCTCAAAATTTGTTACCCTTTGCCTCTGTCAGAAGCCAGCATATCTAAAAGTTGAGAGTCTTCTGCTGAAAGAGATGATATTTTCTAGTCTATATTCAAGACACAGAGAGAACAGGTGAATTTCCCCAGATCACACAGCTTGATGAGGATAACAGAGATAATTCCTTATTTACTAACTCCAAGTTTACTCGTCTCTTCCCCAAACTCTTTCAAAGAGTGTTTTCCAAAGTAGCAAATTACAGTTATTATTCTCTGCAAGTGATATTTTTTATATCACCATTCACTTTATTCACTCAACAAATATGTTTTGACAACTATATGCATTTAAATATCCATTTGTCCAGCTACTTTCCGTCGCTTTACCCAGTGTTCTTTCCTTCATAATGCTTATCACTAGTTGTTATCCTACCTATTTTTTGTTTCCCTTTTTTATTGATTGTACACCTTCCCCAAGTCAGTAAGGTCCATGAGAACTAAGACTCTTTCTCATTCAGCATTATACCCCCAAAACAGTGTTAGCATATCACAGAACTTCTATAAATAGATGTTACATGAATAAATGTTAATTTTCTCTAGATTTGGGGTATTCTTTGCTTTTCAAATTCTTGAGTAAACCACAATCATATAGAAGTATGCTATCAGCACCTCTTTAAAATAACTTTGCTAACTTTCAACTGAAGCATCTGCCTTGCCCTCCCTTATTGAGGATCAGAAGGTCTCTTCTCCCCAACTTACAAGGGTGTCATATAACCCCTCCCCTACTGGCTACAAGGCAGTTCTGAAATGCCTTAGGTTGTTACACATGAATTAGGGAAAGCTTGTAATTTTGATGCATTAAGGCCTAGGGTGTGGTGGTCTCTCACTTCTAGCATCTGAACTCCCCTTCTTCATTTCAGCATTAACATTCTACAAATTGTAGTAGTTGATCTTGAATTCTAAGTCTGTGATCGCTTTCTTTCCCCTACAACAGTACAATGGCACTTACTTCTTTTATATCGGCATGAGATCATATGCCTAATTTGAAGACTATTCCTTTCTTCAGAAAAAAAGAAAAAATGTTTTTCTATGCTTTATCTCATCTGATGTTAAAAACAACTTTTGGTGGGGGGGCGTTGAAGGAAATAATAGTATCCTCATTTCACTGTTGAGAAAAACAGATATGTCCCAGGGGTAGTAAGAAGCACAGCCAGGGTTGAAATGTGGCTCCTCATTTGATACTTAACAAAGATTTAATGAGCACCTACTGTGTTCCAGGCACCGTGCTGGGCTCTGGGAACAAAGCAGAGAACAGACAGAGCAGCTTTAGAGGGTGTCTTGGACTCCTAAATCTAGACCTTTTCGAATCTGAGAACTCTAGCCAAGGACAGTGACATTAAACCATAACCCAATATATTTTTCATATAAAAACGTAACAGTTTTAAGGACGTTTGTAAACAATACCTCAAAGAGAGTTAAAGGGCATTTTAAGATCATTTCTGACTGAGGGTAGAGTTAGTTTTGACTAAATTAACTGAAGTACTGTTGTAACATGACTTGGAATGAAATGATCAGAAAGCTATCTGCACATTTGGAAACATCACCATCTTCTATCTACGTGCGCTAATTACAGCAGGGGAGCTGGCTGGGCCTTCCAGTCCAAGATACCCTGTTTCTCTGCAGCCGGGTAGCCGTGATTTCCAGGCAGGCTCCAGGCATCCGAGGCCACTCCTCTGCAGAGGTTCTGCTCAGGGCTGCCAGGCCTGTCAGCGATCGCTATTATTCTCCTGACAGACAAAAGAGAAACAGCGTGTATTCCCTTCTGCCTATAAAAGTAGCAAGTAAAATGGCTTTGTGATTGTAAGAAATGTCGACTTAATTAGCTTTTTTCTTCCAGGTAATAAGTGTTTTCTCCAAGGAATGCCCCAAATTAACAACACTGAAGTTTATATTTCCTTCCCTTTTCCCATTTAAGATTCATAGATGCAAAAATCATACTCAAAGATGATAAGAAATCTTCATGGTTTATTGTTTTTGAATATAACAAGACAACATTACCACAGTGAAAGTTAGAATCCACTTCATCTGATGTGTATTTTGAAATCTTCCATTGAGAGGTGGAGATCTTATGTCCCCTAAACCTTAAAGAATATTGAAATCAGAAATATCTTCCCTTATATCAGAAGTTCTTTACGTGGAAGTTCACAGAAGTTTTTCAGGTAGGTCTGAGAACTCCATGAAATGGTATGAAAAAGACAAAACTTTGTTTTGTATATGCATTTTGTAAGCTTTTGGCTTTTCAAAAGATTCTCAGAGGTAGTATATGAACCAAAACAGTTTGAGAACTCCTTTACAAAGTCTATTGAGGTTTTAAATGTTGTCAATTCATATATAAGTAATTTCACATCATTATAAAATTATTTGGGGGGCATCTGCCTAGCTCCGTCGGTAGAGCAAATGACTCTTGATCTCGGGGTTTGTGAGTTCAAGCCCCACAGTGGGTGTAGAGATTACTTAAAAATAAATTCTTTTTTTTAAAAAAAGATTTTTTTTAAACTTGCATTTTAAACCAAAATGTATAATTATCAAAGATATGTTTTGAGAATATAAGATGCCTAGTTTACACCATCACATTTATTTCTTTTGTTCAATTTTTCAAAGTGTCTCTTGCCTCTCAAAAGCAGAAAGGACTATCCAACTATAACTTGATTTAATTTGACTCTGAGGATGTAGTTCCTGAACAGCTGACTGATATGAAATTCTATAAAGCAGATCCTCTATCCCCATTGTACTGTTGTAATTTTCAGTTTGTGGTCCAGCACGAGAGCAGAGGATGGCTTCACCTCACCTTCCCATAACATTGCTCTGGCAGTGGGACTGCTGGGCATTAGCTCGGAGTCTCTGTGTGCAGAGCCCTGTCCCAAGGAAATAAAAAATGGGTCTCTGCCCTCCAGGCACTTGCCATCTAGTTGGGGAGAAAAAAACATGTGTTCAATATATATGCAACTTTTTCCAACAGGCCTCTCTATAGACTGGAAAAACTAGACAATAGATACAAGATTTCACTGGACTACAGAGTTTCTATGGCTGACGCTGCCTTTGATTATGGGATGTCTTCGTATTAATTTTAAATAACTTATAGCTGATTTATCAGTGTTGGTAATTCTTCAGAATCAGTCCGTGAAAAATCGAGTTATTTTGGAAGATAAATTTTAGGACAAAATTTCTAAATGAACCACACAGATTTCTTTTTTATAGAAGGGCATTTTCCTAAAGTCGAGTCTTCGGCAATCTAAATAATTAGCCTTTCTATCACAGCCTTCTGTTTGCAAGTAGGTGAAGAAAGTTTTCTTTCCTATAAGATAAAAAAAGAGAAATATATGTATATATATATATATATACACACATACATATACTTATTTATATACACATATATATATGAAGTTCAGTAGAAGTTGCTATCTTAAAAATATTTATCAGAATAGGTACATTAAAACTTGATAAGGTTTGTAAAATTTATAGAGGCATTCCCTTCAAGGCCTGATGTGAGTTATGAAATCTAATTTTGTTTTCATAGCTCTGTGATAAAATTTTATCAATGTTATAAAAAGGGGTCTTTACTAAGACTGACCGGAAATCTGAACTATCTGGCCAGGCAATAAAAACACATTCCTTAGCTGCAAAGTGTCAGACAAGCAAGGTGTAACTGAAATTGATCGATAAGTCTTCCTTTTACAGTTGAGTGCATTCACTTTACCTCATAGGATAATAGTTTTTTTTAATGGTTTTTCCATTAATATCAGACTTCAGTGTTAGTAAGAAACAAGAAAGACATAAAAGGGAGGGAGACATGCCATCAAGGAAGAATGTTGCGATCTTTAATGGTAGAGCACTTGAGCTCAGAGGAAGTGCTTGTGTGGGTGAGGGGTGGGACTTTTGTTTCAGACTGTTATGGCTTGAATTGTGTCCCCTTCCCCCCCAAAAATTCATATATCAAAGTCCTAGCCCTCAGTATCTTAGAATGTGTTCTTATTTGGAAGTAGGGTCTTTGCAGATATAATTAGTTAAGATGAGGTCATACTGGAGTAGGGTGGGCCCCTAATCCAATATGGCTGGTATCTTTATAAAAGAGGGACATTTGCACATAGGCACACAGGGAGAACGTCATATGACGATGAAGACAGAGACTGGGGTGATGATTCTATAAGCCAAGGAACAACAAAGATTATTTGGAAACCACCAGAAGCTAAGGCAGACGCATGGAACAAATAATTCTGTTATACCCTAGAGAGGGAACCAAACCTGCTGTCAACTTGATCTTGGACTTCTAGCTTCTAGAATTGTGAGACAATAAAGTTTTGTTTATTTTTTTAAAGATTTTATTTATTTATTTGACAGAGAGACAGTGTGAGAGGGAAAACAAGCAGGGGGAGAAGGAGAGGGAGAAGCAGGCTTCCCGCTGAGTAGGGAGCCCAATGCAGGGCTCGATCCCAGGACCCTGAGATCATGACCTGAGCTGAGGGCAGATGCTTAATGACTGAGCCACCCAGGCACCCCAAAATTTTGTCATTTAAACCACCCAGTTTGTGGTACTTTGTTACAGCAGCCCTAGCAACTAATACATGGGTGAATACAGCCACTGGGGTAGAGAAGTAAGACCCCAGATAACTAGCTATGTCCTGAAGAGTAGGTGAGGGCCACTCCCATGCATATGGCAGTGCCCCCACTATGGGTTGGGCATCCAAGTGTAGCTCACTTTGCATAACTCAGTTGTCATCGGGGAAATCTTCCAAACAGGCAGTGACTAAACCATTACTCCTTGAAGGCATCTGGTAATCTCACTTTCAAAATTACTAATACCAGTAACCTGAAATTTCTACAGGTTTTGAGGTTCAAATCCCAGCTCTGCCACATATAGGCTGATGGCTTTTTAAAAATTTATTTATTATTATTTTTTATTAAATTTTAATTCCAATATAGGTAACATACATTGTTATATTAGTTTCAGGTGTACAGTATAGTGAGTCAACAATTCCATACATTAGCCAGTGCTCATCACAATGAGTGCACTCCTTAATTTCCATCACCTATTTCACCCAGCCCCTCACCAGCTTTGGGCAAGATATTTCACCTCTTAGAAGCTCAGCTTCCTCATTTGTAAAATGCAAAAGTATAAGTAGAAAAAATATCTACTTCCAAGGGTGGTCACGAGTATGGAATGAAACAGATGACAACAAGACTGTAAAAGTCCAACATGGTACCTGGCATGTGTAGACATTCTACCAGCATTAGTGCCCTTCCCCTTCAACATTTATGATCTTATTGATCCATATACCAAATACGAAACAACCTGCCCAACAGTGCAGGAGGCAAGACTCAATTCAGGCCTTTGCCATCACGTCCAAAGATCCTTCCCTGGAAGGAACTACCTCCAGCCCTTGGCCACCACTAAACTGTGCTGTGGCCTCCTTCTGTTGCTCTGGTGAAATGTGGACTGGGCTTCTGAGGGTGAAGATGATCTGGATGCAAGTCCTAGTGAATACCTGTAACAAGGCCTTACCAAGCAGATGGATAGGCATCCTGGGGTCAGCTGGAATTCTGGCTGTTACAACCCTTGTTACCCAATTGTATCTCACAACTGAATCAGAATCAGACTTTTAAAGTTGGGTAGAACTTTAGAGATGCAAGAGTCTACTTTTCTTATTTTATAGAAGAGGTAGCAGCAGTTCAGATGGGGCCCTTGGCCAGTTAGCATGGAACTGAATGGTCTTATGAATCACGGTCTAATGTTCCTTCCATTCTATTGTGTCCCCAGTAATCACAATGTTAGCCCAGGAGTGGAAGAATAAATCCAAGGCTATGTAAAATATACATATAAATATACAGAATAAATATACAGAAAAAATATACAGAATAAATCCAAGGCTATGTAAAATATTCTTAGTATAAAAATTTACCATTGAAGAGAAATGTGGCTTTAGTGGAATCAAGGTCCTTCCTAGCCCTATCATGCTTAGACCAAGGCAAGGTGAAAGTAGATTTCAAAATGGAGCTGCAACTGCCCTTTAGTAACGGGATGGGGGCACATCAATGCTTTTTGGTACGTACTCTGGAGGAAGTGAAGTTTGCTCATCTCAGCCCCCAGCACCTTAGCAGCTCCTGAGGGAGCCCATGGCTGTTTCAGAGTAGGCAGAGGAAGTGAGGAGCAGTGACCCTTGTTTGGAAATCTCCTAAATTGGCTGACTCCCATTTACATGCTGTTTCTGGCAACAGAGATCAGTCTGGGTCACTTCTATGTCACTGAGTAAATATGCTGGAAATTATTACTATTTCAGACAAATGTTTAACTATTCTCAGATTATCTGTGACACCACAGGCCAAAGTCACGGCAATCTAACCTGGGAGTGAGTTTACTTTACTTTGTGATTTATGGAATGAGAATTCTAGGCGCTCTGTGGGACTAATTTAATACAAAACATTCAGATGTCTGTCTTATAATGCCATTCATCTTTCCTTAGCCTGCCTGCACCAGGGGGCATGTGGTTCAGAGAGCAGGCTCTCCCTTCTCAGCCACAAATCATCACACTTGTGAAAGGGGGTGACGTGTCTTCCCTTCTAAGCCAGGCTGTCTGCAGCAGTGGCAGCTGAGCAGTTAAGGGTTCATTTGGGCACTGATGGGAGAAGAGGATTTTCTACTCCATCAGACCTCAGGAGCATTTTGAAAGTTGCAGTTGGCAAGGAAGGGATCATGATCAACCTTGTTTTGGTTTGCTTTGTGATGAAGGAAACTTAGTCAGGCTATACTGTCTTAACAAGTATAAGACTTGTTTTATAAGAAGTTTATGTGGTATTTTATGGATTGATATGATAATGCCTGTCTTAGCTCCGGTTGCTACAATGAAGTACCATAGCCTTATAAATAATAGAAATTTATTTCTCACAGGTCTGGAACCTGGATGTCAGAGATCAGCATGCCAGCATGGTCAAGTTCTGGTGAGAGCCCTCTTCTGGGTTGCAAACTACTGACTTCTCATTGTATCCTCATAGGGCAGTGAGCAGAGCAGATGAAGGAAACTCTCTAGTGGCTCTTATAAGGGCACTAATTCCATTCTTGAGGGCTCCATCCTCATGACCTCATCTGCTCCTAATTACCTCCTAATACCATCACACTGGGGCACAGGGTTTCAACATATAAACTTTGGGGGAACACTCAGTCTAAAACAGTGCACGTGAAGAGAAGAAAATTCTACAAAACGTCAAACTCTGATTCAATGTGTATATTAAAAAGCAGGTTTTTAACCAATCAATTACTCTAAATCTTACATTAATTCAACAAATATTCATTAAGGCCTGCTATATAGCAAGGAATATTCAGGCACCGGGAATACAGGTGTGAACAAGCCTGGCCTACTTTCAAGGAGCTTAGAGACCAGTGGGAGAAAAAAAAAGACATCAACAATGATAAGTGATAAGCAAAGGGGGCAGAGGGAACACATGGAAGGAAGTTTCTAACAGAGAGGAGTGTGGGGAGTAGTCAAGGACAATTTCTCAAGAAAGCTATAGGAGAAGAATGTGCAAAGGTGTGGAAATAAGAGAGAACACATGATTTGGCGAGGGGACTGAGGGACTGTCTAGGATGCGTGGGGTGCAGATCTCTGCGAGCAGAGGGTGAGAAAATAGAGACGGCTGGGCTCGTGGACACAATAGTCCCAAGGGTGTTGGGTTTGCTCTTTGATGACAAAGGTGGGGGTGGGGCACTGCTGGAAGATTTTAAGCAAGAGAGTAACATGATATGATTTTCATTCTGGAAAAATCATCTTGGCTACGACTTGGATTAAAAAAAGAATTGGAGAGCAAGGAGGCTGGGGTTGTACTATGGCTAGTTAAAAAATCATCAGGATCATCCATGAGAGCAACGCCATGGCCTGCAGTAAGACAGTGTAAGTAAACAACTTCAAAAGACTTAGAAATCCCACAAATGAATCCCTTCTTTCTTCATAACAACGGTTGGAAATTGGTGCAATGAAAATTGCCTTTTGTTGTTGAGTCATTTCCTGAGCAAGGACCTGGAGTGCAGGGCACTGTTGAGACGTCTACGTGCAGCTGCTGCCTTCTGCCTCATTGCTGGTGAGGACTCCTCCCTGAGAAGCCTCTTACGGACACAGCTTTAGCTCCATATCTAGTTGTGGCCCATAGCAACTTCTTCATGGGAACTGGGCATTATCTAACAGATAATACTACTCCATGGGTGTCCTGGAGCATAACAAGGATTTACGACCCAAACACAGCAGACCACTGTCAAGCCCACTGAGCAGAACTCACATTTCAACATTGAGAAAGCTGTTAGCCAGGTTTGCCTTGCAGAGTGGAGGGAGGGGGAGAAATGGTAATAAAAAATCAAAATCCACAATGGAATTTGGCCTATCAAAATGACTGCATGAAATAAGAGTCAAGGAAAGGTCTGATAAGGGCTTGGCATTCTGAATTGATTTGGAAAAATCGCCTGGATGCCAGAGTGCCTTGAGTTTTAGATGCCAGGATATCCCTGCAAGATCCACTTCCTCAGACAGAGTTGGTTGTATTAAGAAGTATAACTTGTGAGTCCAACTGGTATCCTTCCTAATATTGTAACAAAAGTCAAAGATTCCAACCTCAAGTTTGTGTTGCTTATACAGCAAAGATCTCCCCATCAAGGCCAATTTTGAGGAGGTACCAAAGGGCAAGCCTCTCACTGACTAAAGAGAAATAGTGACAGCTTAGATAATTCCATGGTTAATTTCATCCCTCAACGGTGAAGAGAGAAAAGGACCATAACAATGGCAGAACTATGGTCTATACTGAAAATGCCTTGGAGCCCCGAATGGCAGCCATGTCCACAGCTTCCTGAGGAAACCAACCCACACTGTCGCTTACAGGCAAGCTGTGCTTTGTATCATGTGATCCCTGACATCCTAATCTAAAGGAATGAGTAAAAGGCTGGCCTCCGGCCATTCAGTCTCGTGTTAGAAGACACAAAGAAAGTAATTCAGTTGGTAGAGTGGCCCTGGAGCCAAAAGAAATACAAAGAGAAGGCAGGAAACAGAAGCCACGAAGCAGCAGAGGCTATGAGCAGAGCAGACAAGTAAGCAACTTAGTGTAAAGCAGAAGAGACTGTGGAGAAGTAGAAAATTCACAGCAGAAGCAAGAAGCACCAAGAAACAACCAAGTCAAGAGCAGGAATGGTACACTACTGGGTGGCCATTTGGACAAAGACAAGCCATGCGTCTTGAACGGAGACCACCATGAAGCTCGTGTGCTGGGCTTCCCTGTGCATTCTTACTTCCTTGTTAATCCTCCCAACAAGTCTCCATCACTAGAGGTAAATCGAGTGTGTCTCTGTAACTTGAAACCTGAGCGAGTTTAATTTAATACACAATATCTAATCCAGCTTTCATATTAGTTCCCTTTAATGGTTTCCCACTGCACCCAAAAAAGAAAAATCCAAACTCCTTAGCATGACCTACAAGGCCCTCCACAATTTCATGCCCACCCCTCCCACCTCACCTTATGGCTATTAATCCAACATTCTAAGCCTCTGCACTATCCCAAGTAGTCATACACCTTTGCATGCCCAGCACCCAGAACAGAACAGAGAGTGCCTGGCATATATATATATATATATTAGTTCTTCAAAGAACTAATTTTCTTTGTATTTTTTGTCTTCTAAGGAAAGTGTCTGTCTCCCAGCCTATATGGATTTCATTCAGGGAGCAAGAGAACTGTCTTGGAAATTAATTTTTCTAAGAGCACTTGTTATTGAACTGAAATAATATCCTGTGGAATTTCACACTCTTAGATGAACATGCCAGGGATGTGGGTGGCTCAGGCTTCCATGTTAACTAGACTTAGAGCAAACATAAAGAGGTTTGCCACCCCCCCACCCCCGGCAAGCAGTTCTCTCAGTGAGAAAAGGGTCACTTCAGCAAATAGACCCCCATCCTTGTTCTAAGGAGCACCCTCTTTGTACATATAAAAATGCACAAGAAAACTCTTAAGAAGCTTGCTATTTTTCCCCACCCTCAAAATTACTCTATTCCTTGATATGTGCACCATAGCCCAGACATTATTCCTGTGACCTTTAAAATAGCAAGATGTTATCAGTATTGAAGGCAGCTTAATTAATATGGGAAGCTCCACTACCTCAGACTCACTTGTTTTGCCTCCAGTGTCTGGGTCCTGTTTACAATCTCTCGGTGGTCAGTCCTGACCCAGGAAGATTTCCATTATTTCTTGAGCAAATGGTGATAAGAAAACATGAAGACATTGAGACTCAAGCCGTCACACATGCAGCAAGTGTTTCTTTGCCTTCATATTCCAGTGTTCTTGAAACTGGTCGTCAGCACTTGAGCCATGCCCAGATGATGGTCACAGAATTCCTGGCCAAGTTCCTCAAAGTGTGGTCAGCTAACCACTCTCCATCCCTGGGGCTTATTGAATGCAGACTGCCTGGCCCACGTCAGGCGTACAGAATAAGAACTTCTGTGATCAGCCTGGGACTGTGTTTTATCAAGCTCCCCCGTGAAACTTTGAGAATCATACTAAGGAAGCAGCCCTGCTGATCCACAAATTGCTCCAGAAAGGATTGTTTTTAAAATAAAAGGTGGAATTTATTAAAGGCCCTTAGAAGAGAAAAGCAGGGAAGACTGAGAAGACCAAGAGGCAAGGAGAGAAAAGAAAGGAAGGAAGAGGGAAAGAGGTAGAAGTGAAGAGAGAGCTATGTCTGGTCTCATCCTTTGGGGGCACCAACCCTGGAAGTTCTGGAAGATTCCCTCCTCTCCTCTATTCCGGTCCAACCCAGTCTGCAGGGTTACTTATGGAGAGTATGCCTTTGGGAAATTTCCTCTAAAATATAGCTGCTGGTGGTGGCACGTAGAGTCTGACTGCCCAACTGCCTCAGTTGGTCTGACAGAGGTGACATCTTGAGAATCCACACCATGGCTAAAATGCCAGTATTCTTTCCCAGGTTCGAAACTTCTAGGACCGAAAAGGCAGGACCTAACGGATCCAGTGGTTGACTGAACCTTCTATCTACCCTTAAACAAGCACAGGAATACAGCCGACAAGGATCCATAGCACATCCAATTCAGAATCACCGTTTTACTTGCCATATAAATATAATTTCTTGTCTTCTTTCTTCCTCCCTCCCCCGACCCAGTCACACCATGGGCGTAAGCACGTCCTCTCCCCTCGTATATTTCTATTTGCACATACGGTGCGGGGTGACAGCATACTGATAGCAGTTTCATATTACAAACGCACAGAATGAGAAAATACTGTAGCTGGCAGCAGGCCCCCACCGTGCAGCCCTGTTACACAGTCCGACCATTTACTTTCATCCGCACTTACCTGAGTGGTGGTCTTTGTTGATCTTCTTTGCAGTTGCTTATGGCCAAGCAGCCCCGAACCATGCCATTTAGGCAGAATTTTAGTTTATTGCATTGAGAACAAACAAAACGGCGGCTCTTATCTGCTTACCTAGCCTTAGGAGGCTTCGAGATGTGCTCAGAGCCAAGGGGAACTGGAGCCATTGGTTTAACAAAAACAACTGAGGATCACCAATGGGTCCAAATTCCATTTAATTGAGGACATTTGCGTCTGATTTGTGCTGACCTAGAATAACACGGATCTGTGGGTTTTGATCGCTCTCTCCCAAGTGATGCCAGAAAAACAAAACAAAACGAAACAAAACAAAACAAAGACAAACGGCTGCCTTGGTGAATCACAAATCTCAATGACACTCAGCACACCTGGGCTATTATTAAAGATTAGCTCATAAACACAGCAATAGCCACTAGCCACAATTTCTAAGTGATTCTCTTGTAAAGAGAACAAATTTATCTTTCCCTTTTTGTTGTTTTTTGCTTTGCTTCCTTAATCCACACACACACAAAATTAGTTATTATGAACAATCAAGAAAGAAATGGAAATTCAGGGTTATTACTCTATAAAACGACCTTTGCATTTTGAATCATTACTAATGTGTCCTGTTTTGCAAAGCTGGCATAAGTACCCAGATAAATGCTTCTTATTTATAAAACACTGTCAGTTAATCTCGAAATGTCCGTCAAACTTTCAGGCATGTTACTTTTAGTCAGCTGGCTTAGAAACATGCAGCTTCACCCCAACACTTCGTCAGGCAACAAAAGCTAGAGGTGGGACAGAAACATCCAGAAAAGTCCTCCTGAGGAAATCACAGATGCTGGCACACTGTTGATTAACATCTGGATCACCTTAAGGGTGTTTGTGAACCAGCAGGAAATAAATTTCTGAGAAGACCATGGACTTGAGGATGGTTGTTTTAGTATTTAATAATAAATGGTTTCTAGTTGATAGGAAAACATTGAAATGTGACTTATGTATACGCAGCTGATTCAAATTTGATAAACATGTCCCCAGAGGAAATTATTGGGTTTATTAAAAGCCTAGGGAGGCTGAACAGAATTGCAATAGTCTTATTCAATAGTCCTTGCTGAGGTGGAGTAACCGCTCCCCAGTCCACCTTGCAGCCAACCAAGGAGGAAGGTCAATAATAAGGAAAGAGCAGGGCTGTCCTTGGTCTGAGTTATAAGTGGGTATGAACTGCCGAGATACCTCGTGCAAGTAAGTGTCGCTGCCTTGCTGGTAAAATGTGATGTGTTGATGACTGTTATATTACATCTAAAATCCCATTTACTAGTAATAGAAAAGTTCAGTTAAGAGTTTTGCCTTATGTCTCCTGGTGCTTGATAGAGCATTGTGTGATATTGCCAATTTTCGCTTCAGGCGTATTCACATGCAACAGTGAAGACTTCACAAGAATTTGCACATTTGATCCAGGGTGAAATTATGCCATTTTCATAGCAAATCAACTTTTCTTTGGCAGCAAAATGATAGGTACTTTTGCACCTAGAGAAATGCCTTTGTTTTCAAGGAATTTTGAAAAAATAAAAAAATAAGAAGTTCTTTGTCTATGGGGATTGTGATCCAGTCATTCTAAGCAGAGGCCCAGCAGGTAAGAATCCTGTTGTCCTGCTTTCTGACCTGAAGCACGTTCCTTAACCTTTCTTATTTTGCCTTTCTTGTTAAAAAAAAAAAAAGAAAAGGAAAAATGGGGGTCACATGCAATCTTTCTCTCCTATGTGTCACAAGGCTGTTCTGGGATGCCTTCACATCTCTAACGTTGTACAACAGTGTCTGCAAAAGGGCAAATTGCTGTGGATGTAACATGTGAAATTTCACCTCTATGTGCTCTCCTTTTAGTGGTGTTGGAAGCAGCAGGAATTTATTCATGCAGCCCTACTGATTTGCAGACTGGGAGTAAATACTAGGCCTTTTGCAGCGATTACCAAGAGCCCCCCTTCAGTAGACATGATCTACTGCATCACATTAAAGTGGTGGATTGAGGAGTGAGCCAGCTGAGCTATTCTGTACACACCTAGCCAGGTTGCAATTTATATTCAGGCAGAGCTGTGAGTGGCTTTCAGAGGAAGAAAGAGAAGAACAGTTCTCTCGAAATTTTCGACCAGGATGGGAAACCAAACTCTGCTTTGTCACTGCTATTTAAAACAACAACAACAAAAGATTCTTTCTTCATTGCAGGAAGAAATTAACAGATTAAGTTTTTCTCTTCTCTTCCTGTAGTGTTGCTTTCTAAGATTGCTAAGGATTTCCTTTGATTCCTTACGTGACTTTTCTTTTTAACAGTGCATAGATCCTTTCTCTAAGTTCTGTTTTGAGGACCCAGTCTATGACTCTTGCTTACTGAGCTTAAGTCTGGAATTACCCAGCTTCACTTGCGTGAACAACATGTTCTATAGCTGTACCCCATAAAGAGTTCTGCATTGCTGCTACAGGCCAAACTGAAGGGAAATTGGAGAAGGAAAGATTGATTCATGTGGTATTCAGTGGTCACCAGCCATCTCATTTTTATTCAGTAAATATAGGATTTTAACATGAAAGTTTGGAAAATATGGTGGCTGAACCAGAAAAATGTCAGTTTGGGTCAAATGTCAGTTGGGTCAAATATTAGGTGGTCAAACAGTCTATTTTATTATCAAATTACATATATATATATATGTACACACACACACACACACACACACACTACTTGACCCCACTAAATTACATATATAAATACATACAGTGTATTTATAATAAACAAATATAAATTACGTGTGTGTATATGGGTATGTGGGGTGTGTGTGTGTATATATATATAAATATAAAATATTACTTGACTGCACTAAATTATTTTTCAATAATAATAATAGTTTCCTGATTTTTTCTGGAAGAAAATACATCTGAGATAGTTATTTTACTGACATTATTTTGTCTAGTTTTGTTGCCTTTCCAAGAACATATTTGAGGCATCAAATGCCATTCTATGTAAAAATGTGGAGGGTAATAACTTTTTTAAAAGAACCATGAGAGACTATGGACTCTGAGAAACGAACTGAGGGCTCTAGAGGGGCGGGGGTGGGAGGATGGGTTAGCCTGGTGATGGGTATTAAAGAGGGCACGTATTGAATGGAGCGCTGGGCGTTATACGCAAACAATGAATCATGGAACACTACATCAAAAACTAATGATGTAATGTATGGTGATTAACATAACATAATAAAATAAAATTAAAAAAATTTAAAAAAGATACTATACAAAATTAAAAAGGATGAATAATTGTCATCTGATTGCAAGCATGTGAGTGTACACACATAGATTACCCCAGCAAAATACAGCACAAAATGCGATGGTTCTCATAGAAATTAACTGTGTAGATGTACCGGAAATTGCAGCTTGTCAGGTTGTGACGCCACGATGTTTGTGGCTTCGGGGCCCTGCTGCCTTCGGATTCTGGCATAATCTGCTCTGACCTCCATCAGTTGCTTTAACTCTGTTAAAAAGATTATTTTGAGAGACATGTCAATGTATTTATAGAAAGTAATTAAAAGTCCAAGACGATGAAAGCTCGAAGATCCCTCAGAAACCCTTGACTCCCACGCTGGACTCTCATTACACACTTGACTTGCTTATCACATCAGATACGTGTTAACATTCTTTGGATTTCTACAGAATGGCAGTTCTGGAGAGGGCTTCCTTCCAGGCTTGGTACAAAGCCTGAATTGGAGGCTAACCTGGGAGTGGTCTAGAAACTGAACCCAGTGAAAAGAGGGGAAACACAGCAGTGAGAACAGTGTTCCAATTCGATGACAAATGGCATAAAGCACTCTTAATTTTGTTGGGGGTTTGTGTGAAAGAAACCATTCTAACAGCATCTGATTTGTTTTGACAAATCAGTGTGATTCTTTGATGACTAAACTTTCACACGCTAAATGTTTGTATACTAGAGTGCATAAAATAAGTTATTATAGCGTGGTTAGTTTTGAAACTCCCAGGCTGCCTTATTTTCTACCACATAGTTAAGCCAGTAGGTCACAGCAAAACTTCGAGTGGAATGATTACTTAAGTGTCCCTTCATAAATAAATAAATCTGTGTGTGTGGGGGGGGGCCTGTAGCATTTCTCTCTTCTTTTTTAAAACATTCTGAATATTTAGATTTCTACTTAATGATTATTTCTAACTTAATTATTTCAAGAAAAACAATAAATGTCAACTCATATAGTAAAATAAATTTCTGAAGAACAACTTAATTAAATTCTTCTATCCGTCAGATTTCCTAGAATACATATCACCCATGGAAAAGAACTTAGACAATTGGGGAAAACCACTAACCTTTTCACCAGGAAGGTAACATGGGAACCTACTTCCAGAGGAAAAGAATCAACTTTCACATCATAGTAATCCATGTGGTCACAGAACTGAAGATGTAAAAATAAATATTTGTCTACACAGCCTTGTCCTTTGACCACAAAGCTAACATGGAGGAAAATGGTAGGGAAAGTAACATTTGCATTTCTTATTTTCTCTCTCTCTTTCATTTTTTCTTGGTAACAAGCTTGCTTCTGGCAAGGGAGCCTACATTTCTCTCTGTGTTTTGGATATCCTTTTGGCCAGTTGCCTGAAGCATACTTAGCTTTATCTATCAGAAAGGCCCAATGAACACAATGAGGCCAGGAAGGTAGGGGCCAGGCAACAGAAGACCATCCCAAGAGTATAAAAGATTAAGCATAAACAATGAAGAAACTGGAAAAGTACCTCCTACTGCACCACTTGTTCGCTTACTATTCAATTGTACTATAATATTTCAAATGTATTCATATACCTAATTAGATTGAAAACTCGTTTGGGGAAGGAAGCTTGGCTTATATTTCTTTTATAGGGCTACGTAGTTTGGCAACACAGAAAACTGTCAACTAATACTCACTAATGATAAGAATGCTATCATTGGTGTGTTCTTCCCAAGTACCCACATAATGAGAGTCACCGAGAGCTGGGGTGAGGGGTAATGGTGAATGATGGGGACAACAGCCTCCAGAGAATACAAAGATTAGAGTCTCTTCCTTGATGTAGGATGGCACTGGAGGCATATTTGTGGCATCCCTCACAGCAGTGCTAGGCATCCCAATAAATCTTTGTCTTCCTACATTTCAGTCTTTATTCCTATGCTTTTGTCCCGGGCTAAATGTAAAGATATGATTGCAGCTGTTTTAAAAGGTTCTGGTTTCTGTACCTTACATATAACATAGTAATAACAATTTTAGGGTGACTTTTAAAAAGAAATAATATAGACGAACCATGAGAGACGATGGACTCTGAAAAACAAACTGAGGGTTCTAGAGGGGAGGGGGGGTGGGGGGATGGGTTAGCCTGGTGATGGGTATTAAAGAGGGCACATTCTGCGTGGAGCACTGGGTGTCATGCGCAAACAATGAATCATGGAACACTACATCAAGAACTAATGATGTAATGTATGGTGATTAACATAACAATAAAAAAATTTTAAAAAAGGAAATAATATAGTATTAGTTCTTTTAGGGATCCCAGGTGATTCACTCCCTTAATCTTTTGATTTCCTTTAAAGTGGTATCATGTTCTTCAGAATTCCTGAAAATCATACCTACCCCCAGAAAGGGGCTTTAAATTCCTCAGGCAAACAGGATAAAGGACAAGAATTGGTTTAATAACAAATATATGTTCTTTTCCATTTCTATCACTTCTAAAAGAAAATTAGCAAAGAATAGATAACATAATAAAATGAGCATATACATTCTTATTATTAAAAAAAGAAATCTGCAGGGGCACCCGGGTGGCTCGGTCTGTTAAGTGTCTGACTTTGGCTCAGGTCATGATTTCAGAGTCCTGGGATCAAGCCCCCCTTCAGGCTCCCCGCTCAGCTTGGACTCTGCTTGTCCCTCTCCCTCTGCCCCTCCTCCCCCTGCTCATGCTCTCTCTCTCTCTCTCTTTCAAATAAATAAATAAATAAAAATATTTTTTAAAAAATCTGCAAACTGGATAGTTGCTATTAATAAACCATTAAGTTTTAAATAACTTGAAAATAGGAAGTCAACAGAGCCTTCTTTCCTCAGGGTTCATGTTAAGGGAATACCTTCAAATGAGGCCATTTAGAATTCCTGCAAATAAGGCCCTTGGATAAGGCTCAAGACTAACAGAACTTGGAATTCTTGAGTGTAAACAATGTCAATAGTGAGTTTCCAGCACAGAAGTATATAAATTTTACTTTAGTAACATGGAGTAGAAAAGTGTGGAAGAAGATAATTATTAAAAAACATCATGTTGGGAAATAAAATTTAGAAAGCAAGCTCCGAGAAACAAACTGAGGGTTCTAGAGGGGAGGCGGGTGGGAGGATGGGTTAATCCGATGACGGGTATCAAGGAGGGCACGTACTGCATGGAGCACTGGGTGTTATACAAAAACAATGAATCATGGAGCACTACATCAAAAACTAATGATGTACTGTATGCTGACTAACATAACATAGTAAAATAAAATTAAATTTAAAAAAAAAATTAAAAACAAGAGACTGAATGTTTTAATTCTTCAAAAACTTGATGGAAAAGAGACTGTCCCCCATACCTTTTTGGGTTATAAAGCCATGTCCTGTGGACACACAGATGACCATGTCTCGTTCTATGTCGTCCCACGAGTGAATTGGTTCTCCACTGGGGGTGTACAGTGTTCTTGCTGGGCGGGCCAATTTAAGACGTGAGGAGCAGTCATCCAGCAGCTGAAACACAAAGGGACTGATGTACTGGAATGTGAAATGTCACAACAATAATGAAGTCTTAAAGAATCAACTCCTTTAAGAGAACTATTATCCCAGGTTGAATATTTATTTTACTTGTGATTTTTAGAAAGAGGTATAGAAGGAGTGGGAAGAAGAGCATATAAAAGTTCCCCAAAGTGCTTTAACATGAAGAACTTTAGTGCTCTTAATGGATTTTTCCTTGTAGTTATATTTCCATGTGGAAGAAGGCTTCTTGCTGTTTAAAAAAAAAAAAAAAAAAAATGCCTAAATACAAAAGACCCTGGCTTGAGAATCTAGACTTGTCAGAATAGCAGAAAATAATTTTTTTTCAACAAGCAAGGAACCCGAAGGACAAAAGCACTGACCCAGACGTGGGGAGACCTGGGCCTCCGGCCTCTGTCCGACTTCAAACTAGTCAGGCAACTTCTCTACGAGAAGAGTCTCTTCAACTATAAAATCAAAGTTTTGATCTAAGACCTCTTCGATTCTCTGATTAGAAAGTCTTTTATTTTCCCCCTTTTAACTTGGAAAATTTAAAAACTATCTGTAAGAGCCTTATTCAGTTTCTCTCAATTTTCCTTGAAATATTCATAAAATACATATACAGATACAAAGTGTCAATGGTACTAGAAAGATTAGTCAACATGTTGCCAAACCCCTAAGGGCAGTTCCACCAACGTGTGAATAAGGCTTTAAGACAGAATAATAAATGCAAGGAGGAGGAAAAGTAGAGGTTTCTACACACTTGCCTGTATGACTTTTTCCTCCCATATATGCCAAACCCCTGTTCCTCCAAAATACAGGAGCCAGGTCCATGCGAGCCCCAAAGATAGATCTATTTAAGGGCCACAATTCACGACAATGTGGCCTGGCAGGGGGCAGAACTGGGCGCATAATGACACCTTGCATATGGAAAATGAATCAATAATATGAACAAGACAAGACAGTGATGAGACGATGCAATCAGAGAGTGCAGATTTCACCCACTACTTTGGGCAAGGGATGAGTGAATTTAATTGAATAAGGATTGAAATTACCCAAGAATACATTCCCTTTTGTAGATCGTCAGAGAAGATCAGTGGGAGAGTGGTCTCAAACGCAGCCCCAGCCGTCCTGCTAGGTAACAGCCGGTCAGCAGCAGTCTGACTCCGTATTGTGCCTATGAACCAGCCCGGGGACTTCAGATCCAGTAGAGGATCCTGACAGCTCCCAAGTCAAAATTTAGGGCAACCAAAGAGAACTAATCTATCCTGTCTTCTGTCAAAAGATCTCTCCTTGTATAAGGGGGTATAGATAAAAAATTAACAACAGCGACAATATGAGGCTTGTGAAAGTATTCTACAATGTAAAAAGTTGTATGTTTTACACTATACTCAAGGTGAAGAGTTAGAAAAAGATTTACAGCAGGAATACGTTTTAGAGAATAGCTGTATTGGGTTTTCCCAAAATTCAATAAAATATGACTTCTGTAAACACACACATACACACACAGACACAGAAATTAGAGATGACAGCAGTTCATCTCTAATTTGAGGAAAGAAGTATCACTGAGGTATGGGCAAACATGATGACGATGACAGTGATGATGATGATGATGATGGCAACAATAACAGCAGTTAACATTAACTGACACATTTCTATGGGATAGAAACTTTTCTAGAAGTTTCCAAGGACAATCTGATTTCATTCCCTGGAGAGAATTATTATCTTCATTATATTGATGACAAAATTGGAGACCGGAGATTAAATATCTTAACCCAGGTCACACAGCTAGTAAGAGAAGGAACAGGGTTTCAAACTGGGATGAACAGAGAGCTAAATGAAAAGAGGAGAGAAGGTAAGGAAATAAAAGACTCGATAGTAGAATTAAAATCTGTCTTGAAGCCAGAAAAAGAGCAGACTGAATATTGTAGAAAATTAAATCAGTATTAGGAAGGACTAGGTTGAGAAAATCTCATAGGATATAGAGAAAGCAGAAGACATAAATTTTATGAGAGAAAATTTAAACATCTGGAATGTCAAGACATCAGATATTAAACCTATACATTATTGGTGTTACTGGAGAGGAATTCAGAATAAATTAAACTTAAGCAACTATCAAGAAAGAAAAAAATTGAAGGAAACTTTCCTGTCCCAAAGACCCATGTCTTCAGACCAAATAGGCTAACTCAGGACAAGGCAAAGTTAATGAAAAAAACGACTAACACTTAAATATAATTGAGTTGAAAAGTATGAATTTCAGACATGGTGGAAAATTCAGTTTTATTTAGACCTGTTTTCTGCAAAAATGAATGCCAAAGAAAATGGAATAAAATATGAAGTTTTTAGGAGAAAATGTTTTAACATAAGAATTCTGTATCCAGCTGAATTATTACTTTTGGTTACAGGGAATAAAAGATATCCTCATGTATACAAAAGCTCAGAAAACATATCACCCACATACATTTCAGATTATTAAGGAATTAATGAAATTCCTTCACTATGGGAAAGTCATCATATGAAATGACTAATTGTAAGCAGTGAGACCACCAGAACATGATATAACTGCTACAAAAAAATGGTCAGAAAATAAATGAATTAAAAATTTTAAAGTCTTCATAGAGAAAAAAATAAAGTAAAAATGCAAAGCATGATAAGAAAGGGACATGGGCAAGGAAAAGAAAACCAAAGCATTCCAACTTTCTAGTTATTCATGAGGTCAAAAGATGCTGTTTTTTGTTTTCCTTTGTTAAGAACATTTATTTTTATGATTATAACCAATGCAATAAAACCTAAAGTCAGAATAAGAGAAATAGTTCATCTAAAAGAATAAACAAAATCATCATGTGAACTTAATATGATTTTATTCTTAGGAAATTTATGTGAATCACATAAAATATTAATAACAGGAGAAAAATGTTTAATAAAGTGTCCAAGCACAAAATAAATTATAAAAAATTGATGGCTTTTTTTGTTCACAAAAATAGGCATTTAGAAAATAGAATGGGGGGAAAATCCATCCCAATGGATTTTGGTTTAGCAAAACCAATTAGGAATGACAATTACTTTAAAATGTGAGATGTGGGGCTCCTGGGTGGTTCAGTTGGTTAAGGGTCTGACTCTTGATTTTCACTCAAGTCATGATCTCAGGGTCATGAGGTCAAGCCCCACATGGAGCTCCCCACTCAGCGCAGAGTCTGCTTGAGATTCCCTCTCTCCCTCTCCTTCTGCCTCTGCCCTGCCCACCTCCCATGCACTCTCTCTCTAAAATAAGTAAATAAATCTTTTTAAAAAATTATAAAATTTTACTGAAGGACAAAAAAAGGTATATATATGTATATATACATACACACACACACACACACACACACACACACACACACACATAAAAACGATGCCACAGAATTCAATCTGGCTGTGAAGATCGAATATCAGAAAAGGTGTTGATTTTTATGAAATTAATTAATAGCCTAATACAATTACAGTCAAAACCCCTGCAGGATGATTTTCAGGTGTTGAAATGTAATTCCAAAATTCATCTATAAGCATCAACATGCAAGGATATTCAAGTAAAATTTGAAAACAAAGTACAATAGGCAATTTCTATCAGATATTAAAATATAATATGAAGCTATAATAATTCAAGAAGTATTAGATACATTAGATTATTTAAGAACAGAAGCTAATTGAAAATTCAGTATGTTATAATGTTTGTATTCCAACTCAGCTGGGATTAGTCAGTAAGTAGGGCTGAGATAATAATTTTAAGCCAACAAGTAAAGCAGAGAAGTAGCTTCACTCAAATTTTACACTAGAAGAGAGTTTCACACAGTTTAAAAAGTAAAAGAGAAAAACAAAATTACAAAAAATTTGAAGAAAATCTGATGAATCTTTTTATGATCTCAGGATAGTAAAAGACTATCAGAACATTTAAGAGCAAAGAACAAACTTTTAAAATATATTAATTTCTGTACATTAAAAAAAACCATAGACACAATGGCAAATTGGAAATTTGTTACAATAAATCTGATAGAGTTACATATAATAGGGCTGATTGCCTCCTAGAAGCCATATCTCTAAATACAATCACACTGGGGGTTAGGGCTTCAGCATAAAAATTTGGCGATGGAGGGCACAATTCAGTCCATAGCAGTTAGTTTGCTTTTCTGCTTTAAGACAACCAACAAGTTATCAACTGGGTTTCTGTCTGGGGTGGGAGCAATGGGGAACTGTCCTAAAACATGTATGAATAGGTCTCCAGGAAAAACTCTTGCAGTTTGAAAAGATCCTACATAAAGGTAATTCTTACATTTTTTCCCGACTTTACCACTAAAATGTCACTATTTTATTTATGAAGATGTATATGCTGTTTATAATTAGAAAAATGAATGTTATTTAATAAAAAATATATACTAAATGCAAAATATGAATTAAACATATAGCTATTTCACTTGGTTTTCACAAAGATCTATTTACACGAGACAAGGTGAAATGAGTTCATAAAATTCTTTTAAAAATAAATGTGAAGGGGTGCCTGAGTGGCTCATTCGTTAAGCGTCTGCCTTCGGCTCAGGTCATGATCCCAGGGTCCTGGGATCGAGCCCCGCGGCTCTCTGCTCAGCGGGGAGCCTGCTTCTCCCTCTCCCACTCCCCCTGCTTGTGTTCCCTCTCTCGCTGTGTCTCTCTCTGTCAAATAAATAAATAAAACCTTAAAAAAAAATAAAAAATAAAATAAATGTGAAATAAGGCATTTTCAGTACAAACAGGCTCTAAAATATCTAGTCAGCTCATGACCTTCAGTGACATTCTTAATTCCTAGTTTTTCACGTGTCTAAACTTACTCAGGTATCTTCTTTACAATGTCATCTAAATCATATGTTTATAATTTCTGCACTAACAAAAGCTCATAATAAAGGAACAACATTCTGTCCAGAGTTCCTCACCCACAATCTATTTTGGGAGTTTAGCCTTCAGAGACTAGTCTCAGGATGGGGGACGCGGGCACCATAGAACTATTGCAGACTCCCTGCCAGTGTGAAGTACTCGCCAAGACAAATCAGAAGGACCCATTTCCCATGCTTTTGGCTTCTGCTTATGCATGGGGAACTGTGTGTAGCAGAGAGAACACACTGGTTTTGAGATGCTGTAGAATCAAAGAGATGTTGCGGGCATGGGAGAAGACAGACGCTTCAGGACCATAGAAGGAGAGGCTGGGCAACCATAAATCAGAGAAAGATGCCAGCCCCGAGGAAAGAGCCACTAACCCTGGAGAGGGAGCCGCCGTAGTGCACTGATGACAGATGAGCCTGCGCTGGTTGGAGATGAGAGGTGCTCCAGCAATGTTCAAAGAGTGGGTAGGAAGAATGTGGTTAAATCATCCAGAATGGCCACAGCAGTGAGAGAAGCAGAGAGAAAGTCCGCATTACAGGGGACTCAAATACCATCTGGGGGTTTTAGTACAGAAAGTCGAGTGAAGCACTTTGGAATGTGTTCTGTTCCTCATTTCTCTGGTAAAAGTACCAACCATTGAAATGGAGTTTCTTTGGAACTGGTGGTGTTCGCCAGACTCCCCAGTGAAATCTGAGTTCTACTCTTCCTCCTGTCTATTTGTTTCACACGTAGTCCACTCTCCAGACGTATTCTTTATAGCCTGGTAGCCGGAACAGAAACATTTCTAACTGAACACAAAGGATCTCATGCAAGTCCCCAAATACAAAAACAGACAGCATGGAAAAGAAGGGGATAGATATCAGAAAGAACATTAAAAAAAGAAGAATAAAGCGAAGGAAGAAACAAAATGCAGAAACTTTCTAGACATTTGCTAAGTATCTTTCTACATACTGAGACCACATTAATCTCCGTAACACATTGCTTATACCATGCCATTACCTTATGCAGAGAAAGCTAGTGGCTTAAGCACTTTACTCTGGGATAGTGTAATGGACTGAACTGTGTCCTCCCCAAAACTCATAGGGTGAAGCCCTAAACCCCTGATACGCTTGTATTTGGAGAAAGGTCCTTTAAGGAGGCAATTAAGATTAAATGAGGTCATAAGGGTTGGGCACTAATATGACAGGACTGTGGCCTTATTAGAAGAGGATGAGGCGCTAGAGATCTCTCCCTCCACATATGCTCAGAGGAAAGGCCATGTGAGGACACACAGTGGCGAGGTGTGGCCATCCACAGGCCGGAGAGTCCTTTTCAGAAACCAACCCTGCTGGCACCTTATCTTGGACTTTCCAGCCTCTAGGACTGTGAGAAGTAAATTTCTGTTGTTTAAGCCACCCAGCCTGTGATATTTTGTTATGGCAGCCCAAGGAGACTAATATAGATAGCATGCGGTGTCCACCATATGCTTCTAAACTATCTCCGTAGTAGTATGTGTCTCTCCCTATTTCTGAGTCCAAGCACTATCTATGTGATATGATTTATGAATCCTAACAACCATACCTTTGTGTTCAGTGCCCCTCATCCTTATTAATGCTTTTTCTGAAACATTAAGATACTGAGTCTTACCCATTTCTCAAGTTTCGTCAGAGATCCTGATTGATTCTTCTGTGGAGCCTTTCTCCTTCACCCCAGGTGGGCGGTGTTCCCCTCCTCTGAACTCCTACTGAACTTCCTGCCTGCACTACTAATTTGACCTTTATCACATGCTGTTAGTACTTCTCTGAGAGCAATGTCAGATCCCTTAGCTAACACATTTTTCTTACAATCTGTATTCATCATTACAAAATATGGAACACAGAGAAAAATACACAAGAAAGAAATACCACCTTTATTAGCTCACCAACAGTCAGACCATCTGGTAGACACTTTCAAAAACTAAAATACTTTGTCTTCTGTTCTAAGTGTATGCATGTGTATATACAGAATCCAACTCCACATGCTTTATGTTATGCTTCTTTGACTTAGTCTGGAACATCAACAATAGTCATTATTCTTTCCAAAGTTGATTTTAATTGAGTCATAATATTCTATCCTATGTACTATAATTCACTTAACCAACTCCCCATTGATGACTGTTTAAATTATTTCTAATGTATCTGTGTTATAAATACCCTGTGATAAATATTCTTACCAAACAGTCTTTGCATAAATTCATTAAAATTCCCTGGGATAAAGTTCTAGAACTCTTCTGAGGTGCACATCCTACCCTATGTGCCCTTATGAGCTTCCATGAACTCCTCCGGGTCAGTCTACCACCCTGTCTTGCCTTCCCTCCAACCAACATCTCATTTTTATACGACTTCCTCTTGGCCCAGAAAAATTATATGAAAACATTTCACAAAATTAAAAAAAGCCAATTATTTGAAATATCACCACAAGATAAGACTTTTAAAAAGTCTATCAAAATCCGTTTATTAGTTGCCTAAAGTTTTTATGTAAAGACTAAGGCAAAATGTCAATTTTTAGGACTATATTTTTATTTATTTATTTACTTATGAGAGAGAGAGAGAGAGAGGGTGCAAGTCGGGAGAGGAGCAGAGGGAGAGGGACAAACAGACAGGAGGCTCCATCTCACAACCCTGAGATCACGACCTGAGCCAAAATCAAGAGTCAGAGGCTTAACCAACTGAACCACGCAGGCACTCCGACTACATCCTTGATATTACAAAAATAAATGAACTGCTACTCATCATTTCCTTAGTCAATGTTTTAACTTTGGAAAGTGGAAAGTTTGCCGCAGTTCCAGGACTCTGGGTAGTAAGAATATGATTAGGTTTTTCTCTAAGAATACTGTTGTTTTCTCTACAGAAAACATACCTAGTGAATAATTCCTGATGGGGAAACAAATTACTCTTTTGTGAATCGGGTTTTAAACACAACAGGAAAACTATTTCCTCTTTTAAAGTTTAGATTTTCCTCTTGGCTACAGTGGATTTAATTATCATTGGTTCCTCCTGGCCAACTGTCATATTCTGATTCACACACTTGTCGGACAGCATTGAGCTCGTTTAATCATTATATACACATAAGCTCATTTAATCATTATATCCACCCTGTGAGGAAAGTAATATCCCCATTTTACAGATGAGAAAATGAGGTTTAGAGAGGTAAAATAATTTGCCTAACCTTACAATCTAGAAGTGCCAGAGCTGGGATTTGAATCCAAGCGTTATGAAGCAATCGCCTTTCACTCTAGATTTACCTCTGAAATAGTTTTGCCCCAGGCATAAGTGCCATCTTCAGGTCGGCCTCCATTTAGATGAATCCATACTCGTTTTGCATCTGGCTGCTGATACAGGCTGCAGTACCTGAGTGCGGGATGTGCAGTTTCAACTGGAGAATTCCTCTGGACTTGCAGTTCTTGAACCGCAGAAAGGTGCGCCTGGTAAGAAAAGCCCAGAGAATACCGGGGTTAGAGAACTGCCTGGCTAGTGTGCGTATGGAGAATGTGATGAAAACAGAAATACTTATAATTGCAAATTATATTTTAAAAATCGTAGGCAGTGTATTACCCTCTCCTGTCACTAACTCTTCGGTACATTCCCCTGGCTTCCACGAGTCACCAAAGGCAATAATAACCATTAGAGTAATAATAATAAGGTACTTATTTTGGCAAAACACTTAACTTTCCTTTATAATTTGGTGAAATGAATGGAGATGTGTTTTTGGACTTCTGTGTGGTGTTTCTCCTACTGAGCAATTTCTCTGCATCTAACAAATGAGTTTTTGATTAGAATAACAACATCATTTTCTTTAACCAAGAGATGCTTAAGGGAATGTGCACGACTGTTGTTTGAGTCTTCACTCTCTGTCTTTTAAAATATAGCAGCCACCCTTATACTTTGCCAGATCCCTGCCAGGCAGCTTTTTATCCTACTTCAAGCATGTTCAGTTCAATGCTTTGCATTCATTCCCTGGTCAGTGATTTATCCTTCTCAGCTTGGCAAGAAGTCATACTTCTAGCAATGTCAATTTCTTTTTTCTAGTAACCTTGACTTGGGCACACGCCTAAGATTTAGATTGAACACATTTCACGATTTGAGAAACCCTATTAAATAAGAACATATCATTTTGATGAAAAACTTCACAAAGCAGAAAGTTTTCCCAGGTCTCTACCCCCAATCCTCTCTCAACAGCTGACCTTTCTCTTCTCGACTTTTTTATGTCTGGCAATCCTGACTGATTAACCAATTGGACTGAAACTGCTTTTTGAATTCCTCACTCCTGAATGTCTCCATTGCAATTAGTATTTTGCTCCTTGCTCTTTCTACATATTGAGACATACCCTTAGGAGTGATGAGCAATGAAGCCATAAGCCTCAACTTGACTACACTTATTATAATTACCTTTGTACATATCCACTGGGCCTTTTTCTCTTCTTTGCTAAGATCATAATTTCTGGTCTCCATTCAAACAAAACAGACTTTCATACGAGCTGGCTGTCTTTTAGATAACTACTCTCCAAATGCCAACTCAATGCTTGGCATATGCTTATGTGGTCATAACTGACCAGATGCTGGGGATATATTAATAGCATAATTTTAAAATTCAATACTATACTTTTAAAACCTTATTAAAGAGGCAGTCTTTAATGTCTGGAGTCCTGAAGAACATACCTCTGTATGTCTTATGAGTTCCATGAGTTTAATTTCCTCTTGAGTCTGCTCAGTCCAGCCTCCCTCCACCACCACCGGCTGCACGGGGCTTTTGTTGGGAACCATGGCGGCTGGCTGACATGCTGTTACTCGCCGCCCTGGGGAAAGAAGTCCCTGGTAATGTTGCTTCTGAAGATGGGCTTTCGGATTTCAAATAAATTGGTTTGGCGTTCTATGCATAAATCATTCCACTTGGGAGCATAGGCTAAAATACTATATATATCATAAAAGCAAAGATGCCTAAGGTAATAATATCTAACAATGCCTCTTGATATGGGAGCTTGAGGCTTCAAATAGCCAGGATATGCATATTCACTGTACAGATGGAAAAGAAAGATAACATGCTGAATTCCACACTGGCCCCGGCCTCTCCTGCATGATATGGTTCAGTGGTAATTTAGTCAAATAGAATCCATGACCTATATAGCCCATCATCTCTTCCAGTCATGGAACATATGTTTTGTTCTCTTCACTAATAATAAGCCTTTCCCCAACAATTAGCTTAGCAGCCTGGGGATTAAGTAATTCTAAAATAATATTAACCCAAGAGACAGGAGGCCTTTTTTTCTATCTAATAATACCCGCAAGCATGATTAGTTTCTGACACCTCTGCTGTGCCCTTTAGGTTGTTAAAAAGATGTGGTAAGAGAAAATATTTATTGGAATACTGTACTCCAAAAATAATAGGCATAATTTAATAAGTGTGTTGATTTGAATGTATGCATTCTTTCAACTAGTCTACTTAAAATCATTATAAGAGAGATTCAAAAATCACACTTATGAAATTGTTTTCTTTTTCCATGTTGAAGATAAACTCACACTGAGTCTCATACTGATCTCTAAACTTAAGTAAAAATAATGCTTTCTTTTGCATGTTCCTTCTAGAAACTTATGGTGAGCACCAGCTATCAGTCAGGTGTTGTGCTAGATAAGGCTAATACAAACATTTTCAAGATTAGTCCTCGTCTCAAGTTTGGTGGGGAAGGCAGATGTCAAGGAAATGATTGATTGCAATTGTGCTGCACCAGAGAAGTACAGGATCTATATAAAAGCATCTAACAGGGGCCACCGCCCTAGTGTGAAGTGCCGGAGAAGACTTCTTTGCGAAAGTAATGCTGAGGTGGATAAAATAATAGAAATACTAACACGAGGGGCGCCTGGGTGCTCAGTTGGTTAAGCATCTGCCTTTGGCTCAGGTCATGATCCCCGGGTCCTGGGATCGAGCCCCACATTGGGCTCCCTGCTCAGTGGGGAGTCTGCTTCTCCCATTCCCTCTGCCTCTCTCCCCAGCTTGTACTCTCTCTCTCTCAAATAAATAGATGAAATCTTTAAAAAAAAAATGTTAACATGAAGTTGAGTCCTAATTTTTTTGCCAAGGGAGTCTTAGTATACAGATTTTCAGAACCATGACTACAAACAAAACTCTTTGAAAACAATTTAGTATTTGCAGAGAATAAAGCATTTGCACTCTTGTAAGCTCAAGTTTGTGGAAACAGATCCAGCAATAAAAATAAATGGCAGCAACAACTTTTCAGGGGAACCAGAATTCTACATACCTAATAAGCATTCTATGCAATTTATGGATGTGGAGAAAACATAACTGAATCAGTCAGCCAATGAATTACAGTGGCAATGCCATTAGGTTATGTGCTTTGGGGAAGACCACAGTGGTACGAGAAAAATGCATAACACAATTTACCCAAATACAGTTTTTAGCCTACTCTATTCATAAAGCACAGAAGACATTAATTTATGACACATAAATATTTTATTTATAGGGCCTTTTGAACACTAAAACTTTGCTCAACTAAAGAGAGCTCAGCAATAGTTTATCCTTAAGAGGCAAGATTTGAATGTAGGAAAAGAGCAAATGCCATTATGCATTATTTGTTTTTTGTCAACTTGCTTCTAATGGTCTTAAAAAAAATGAATGCATTTGCACTATAATTTTCATAAAGAGACATAAATTCATCACAAAAGGTTTTGGTTCAGGGAAAAATGTTCATAACAAACTACTATTTATGTAGGTAAGAATACAAATTGAAACCAAGCACAAATGTATTGATTAAATTATTTTTTATTTTCTTACTACATTCTCCATATATCCTATTTTATTTCATATGAGATCTGGGGAAAGTAATGATAATAGCTAACAATTAATGGTGAAAACCAGAGAACGTGAGTGCTTTGCTGTCTTTCAAACTATAAATCTCACCCCCACACCCCTCCCTTGACCAGAGGCCCACTCTGTTTCAGCATTATCTATGCCTGGGAGGGTAAGTCCACCTCATTTGAGGTTTTAGTTGGCAAATCCATTTAGCTCTCACACTAAATAAAATGCTCCAGCATTGTCTTTATATGTAACAATGATGATATTTTGGCCTAATCTGCCGTTTCTTCATTTCATTGATCAGTTTTTAAGACCCCAAGTCAGAAAATGGGCTGCCTTCTTAGGAACCCTTATTCTAATATTTATTGAGTGTTTATTATGTACTTGTGTGCAGTAAATACTTGACATTTGTTACTTCCTCATAAAAACCCTACAAAGTTATTACTAGTATTGTGATTAATATCAGCAATGACCATACTTACAAATGTAATGTAAAATCAGCTTGGCACAGTACTTTATATATGCTTAATAAACATTTGTTGCATTCACCAATGGCTATAATAATGGAAAGTAATCTACTTAGCCACTATTTATACCTCCCATACCTCCTCTTTCATCCAATCCTCAAGAAGCTCATCATCCAACAGGGATTGCAGTTAACTGAATTTTGACTTGTTCTTATTTATCTTCATAATCCCAACAACTAGAAAAGTTCTTCCTCAGAGTAGGTATTTTATATGTATGTATTGAATTTACATTTAATAGCAGAAAATGCAACAGTTTGTCAGTGGAGACAAGATTTATCTCAGCACTAAATTCTAAGAGAAATTTCATTAATGGATTCCTTCATAATGGATATCATCTGACCTCTACCAACAGTGATATTGCGGATGATACCAACTGAACTTTAAATGCTTTTTTTTAATAAATGCCTTTTTAATACTTAATTATAATAAAAGCTGAAGACATGATATAAAATCAGAATATGGTAAAGGCAGCTCTGCTTGGTGCTATTTTCAGTATGTTGCTTTTTATTGATTTAATTTGATACAGGAATAGACCATAGAAAACTCAGTGGAAAGAATGGTTGAAATTCCATTCATTCTTTAATTCATTCTACAAGTATTCACAGTTAAAATAAGAAGGCAGTAGAATTTATAATGTGACATAGGGAAGACAGTCACATGACCAGGTAATTATATTAATGTAATAATGATTATCATGGGGGAAGCTCAAGATGTGATAAACCACATTATTCCTAACATGGAAAAGGGAAGGCTTTTAGGAAGAAATAACAAGTAAGCTGAAAACTGTTTAATCAGTAGAATCAATCCAAAGGGACTCGGGAGAGAAAAGTTTGAGGCAGAGGAAACTAAATTGTGCCAAAAGCTCAGAGTTAAGAAAGTGCCTAATATGTCTCGGGGACTGAAAAACAGTCTGACTGGTGGAGTGGAGAGGACAAGAAAAGAGAGCAGCTTACACAGAACCAGATCATGGAAGACCACATTGAGGAGTTTCATCTTTGTCCTAAAGATAATAGGGAGCTTTGAAAGGTTTTATGCCTGGAGTACCATAACATCTTTTGTATTTTTTTTTAAGATTTTATTTATTTATTTAAGAGAGAGAATGAGAGAGAGAAAGAGCACATGAGAGGGGGGAGGGTCAGAGGGAGAAGCAGACTCCCCGCTGAGCAAGGAGCCCGATGCGGGACTCGATCCTGGGACTCCAGGATCATGACCTGAGCCGAAGGCAGTCGCCTAACCAACTGAGCCACCCAGGCGCCCACATCTTTTGTATTTTTGCCTGATCACTCCACTTTCAAAATGTCACCATTATGCATAGAATAGAAACTACTGTCAAGACTGGAAGCAGGGAGTCAAGTCATAAAGCTCTTCTAGTAATCCAAAGAATAGATAACAATGGCTGGAATTTAGATAATACAGTTGGGGATGGAGACCGAATTCATTTGAGAAGATAGATTGGAAGCAACAAGACATACTGATATTTGCCTAGGGAAAGTGAGAGAGGGGGAGATGCCAAGGATAACTCCCAGGTTTCTAAGATGGAACATCTGGGGGGATGATGGGTCCACTGCCAGAAGAAATGAAGGAGATACTGGAGTGGTGATATGAAAACTTTAGTTTTGGACACGCCCATGGGACATTCTAGTGAAAATGTGTAGTAGTTGGAATAGTAGACACTACCAGTCATGAGATAGATGCTTTTCATGTACACCCAATAATTCTTTTGGAAAGAACTGAATAATAGTCATTTCAGCCCAGAGTTCTGTCTAGTACACTTACAACTAGTTCTGTTGCTTATTGAAGTAAAATTCACGTGCTTCAGACAACAGACAGTGTGCATACTTAGGAGTTGAAATCCTATCATGGCAATTACGGTGCCTGAAATGTATTCCTTTCTATACTAAAGTCCATAATACTCTGTTTCTCCCCAAAGAATCATCTGGTATCTAAAGTGCTAGGAATAGTATAAGGTCTGGAACCTAAGATTCTGTGACAAAGAGAATGAAAGAGGAGAACAAATATTGCCAATTGATCACTTTGACAATGAATAGCATATCTTACGCTGACTAATATGAAGAAGCCCTTCTGAGATATTAATATTGACCTTTGAAAAATTCAGTACTTCCTAACTCAGATTATAAAATAAACAAACAGGGGCACCTGAGTGGCTCAGTCAGTTAAGCTTCTGCCTTCAGCTCAGGTCATGATCCCAGGGTCCTGAGATGGAGCATCAGGTTCCCTGCTGAGTAAGGTGTCTGTTTCTCCCTCTCCCTTTGCCCCTGCCCAGCTCGTGCTCACTTTCTCTCTCTCTCTCTCTCTCTCTCAAATAAACATTTGCGCATGCGCTCTCTCTCTCAAATAAATAAATCTAAAACAAAACAAAACAAAACAAAACAAAAACAACCCCCAAACTTCTTCCCCAGCATACCCAAGGAATAGACCAAAAGTTTTGTTTAAGGACTAATTCCAAAGCCCACAAAATGTTAGTTCAGCAACTGTTTCAATTCCAGCATAAGGGTTATATGACCCAGACACTCTCCTAATTTTAAAAATTTACATAGAATTCATGTGGTATTCATTTTAAAAGTTGCAAATATAAAATCAGTACTGAAAGATATATTATTAGGTTTTAGACTTGCTCAAGTGACTTTTGTGACACAATATTTATAGTACTCAGTTGAACATCTGGTATCTAATAGTAAGAAAAAACTTCCAGCAAATTGGGGTTACATTTAGAATTAAACATGGTGATACTTGATTTAGTTCATACTGACCTTTTAACAGTCTCATTTTGTGTTTCATGGTGTCTAGATCAGCCAAAATTTTGTTCTTTTTTAGCCAGTTCTGTTTTTCTAATTTTTGGGCTTTCTGCAAAGCTGGAAAAAATACATGATATTTTATCTTGCATTGTGTTATCAACAGTAATTTATCATACAAGCCAATAATTTATAAAGAACTTTCTGCTCCAAGAAATAGATTCAATTAGAAATAAGTAATTAAAAGGTAAGGGTCATTAAAAGAAACCTCATTTGAAAGACGACAGGGCTTAAGGCATTTCTTTATGGAATGGAGACGGGGGCGGGAAGAAGAACAGTGCTGTTTTATTATATAGATTTACCATATGCAATAGCCATATTTCATTTTCCACTTCCACAAACTATTTGGAGGTGATGAAAGCCTGGCTTGGAACCATTCATTTTTTAAACATCCACCTACTGCCTAAAGGGTGCAATTCTTAAAAATGAAAATGTGCAGACAGGTCGTCTTCAGTGTGAATTAAACTCATTTGTTATTTTCTAATGTATACCATTATTCTCAGTCTTATAGACCAAGGATCTCTTTATCAACTAAATTAGACATTTTTCCATGCAGAATACTCCATTCCAGTAAAAAAAAAAAAAAACCAGGCAACTGTGCAAATATGGGAGTATAGCTATCCTTGCACACATATTAATTGATGGACCTCCTGTTCTTTGCACAAATGTGATGTTATTATGCTGGCATTATACACATTTTATTCTTTTCTTACGGTGACATAAAATTTATTTCTCTCTCCTTTATACACTTGTTTGAAAGCAAGCAAAAACAAAAAACTTACCCTTCGGAGATAGAAACGGTTCACCGCAAGATACCCAGATGGCAATGGGATTTCTGAGGACGAGAGTGATCAAAGACTTATCTCTACCATCCAAACTACTGGATGTCACAGACTTCGGACACAATTTGGTTTTCACTTTCATTCTTGAGTTTTCTAGGAAACAAATGGCACATTAATCAATACACAATTAATAATGAATAAATTTGCCTCCTGAATTTGTTTATTCAAAATATTTCATTTCTCATTAATGACTTGATTTAAACAGGTAATACCTAAACCAGATGCAAATACTTATATAAATATGATCAGAAACTTCATATGCGACCAAATAATTTAAGCTAATCTGATTGTAAATATACTTTTAAATTCCTTTCTTATGCTTTACTAGTTATGAAAGAAATCTGAGATGACTTTACTAAAATATCTACTCTGAAGAGGAATAAAATAAAGAGATAAGAAAGCCAAGGAAAGGAGGAAAGAAGTATAGCAGTAGGGCTAAAGCCAGAGATAAAATGCTTCAGTGTCCTTATCTTTTAAATGAATAATAGATTCTAGATACCTCATTCTGCTGTTGGGAAGATTAAAAGAAAAAAAAAAAGACAGTGCTTAGAATAAATGGTGTTTGGTCTATTTAATTGGATGAACATCCAAAAAATGCTAGATAACATTTTTGTTATTGAACGGACATGAAAGCCACACGTTTCATTTGCTAGAGTTAAAGCACAGTTTGGGTTCTAAGCATTCTAGTGGCCCAAGTAAAGAAGAAAACACAATTTCAAGATTCACATGGCCCATACAGAGAGATAAATTCCTCAGAAGATACAACTTTCGTGGCCCTGAGATCTGAGAGAAATTTATTTCAGGGTCTTTGTAAGGGAGTTATTTGTGAGGTAGCAAACGGTATCCTATAATAGAAATGAAGAATATTGAGAACTTAACAACATGCTGGGCATTTCACTAAGACCTCTGCATATATAATTTCAGGTAAGTCTCAAAATGATACTCTGAGTAGGTCCATTCCTCTTTTACAAAGTAACTGAGGTTTAATCACACAGCTAGGTAGCAGCAGAGTCAGGATTAGAACGCAGGCCATATGCCTCCAGAGCCTGTGCCCTTAACCACCATCTCCATAGCAAACATGATACTCAGTTTCGGACTGATGTCTGGTTTTTTTAAAGTTCCTCAATGCAAACTGATGGCATAACGTAAGCCCCAACTCAGTAAAAGGGGGCAACCCACTAATGGATGAGCCTGATTCAAGGATAACCTCTAGAACATAGAGAGGAGGGGATGGCCATTCCCTTTTAGTACTCCAGCATGAATAACATTACTTCCAGTCGAGGTTTAAATAACAGTTTGAAAGAAGAGCCTTTGAGATTGTAATCTTCTAGAACCTGGAGATCAGATATGCTATATGCCAAGTAAAGGCCAAACTATATGCTTTAATGATTAGCTAGGCATTAAATGTTGACATAATTATTTTTAAAAACTCATTAGAAAACAGGACAAGTAATATCATTGTGAAATAATAGAAAATATATATATTGGTCTCTGCCCTAAGTTCCTGGCAGAAAGTTTCTAAAATTCTGGTCATTTTCTAAGTGATAAGAGCACTAAGAGCATCTTTTGTTCTAATATTTTGTCTTTGATCCTGGTTCCCGGCACAGATCCTAAATCCTTTGGAATTTCCTGGATGGTAGCAGTAGCTTGTTTTCTAACAAGAGCACTTTTGGCAGACTCTTGGATGAAGGCTGTTCACCAGGAAGACCAAGCCATGATTAGAACCTTGGAATTTTCCATCCTACACTTCATTCTCCAGAGAAGGGAGAGAGGCTGGAAATGGAATTAGTAAACAATCATACCTACATGATGAAATCCCATAAAAATCCCAAAAGTGCAGGGTTTGGAGACCCGCTGGGTTGGTGAATGCATGGAGATGGTAGGAGAGTGGTGGGCTTGGAGAGAGCAGAGAAGTTATGTGCTCCTTCTCACACACCTTGCCCTACTCATCTCTTCTACCTGGATGTTCATCAGTATTCTTTATCATATCCTTTTATAATAAACCAGTAGACAGTAAGTAGACTGTTTCCTTGAGTTCTGTGAGCTGCTCTACCAAATTAATCAAACTGAAAGAAGGAATCATGGGAATTTCAATTTAAGCCAATTGGTCAGAAACACAGGTCTGGACATCTGAAGTGGGGGATGGATCGGGGAGCAGTCTTGTGGGACTGAGCTCTTAACCTGTGGGATCTGAAGCTATAACCAGGTAGACAGTGGCAGAATTGAGTTAAATTGCAGGACACCCAGCTGGTGTCACAGAATTGCTTGGTGTGGGGAAAAAAAACACACATCAGGTGTCAGAAGTCTTGTGAATGTGATAAAAGTGTGAGAGTAAAGGAGAGATACACAGGAAGAAGCGTGGGTTTTTCCTACTCAGCTGTACACACAATAATGATAGCTAATATTCATTGAATGTTTAGTAAACATCAACCGGGCACTACTTTAAGTGACATATACATTTATATATAAACTCCTATTCATATATGTTTTTATGAACACATGTTCATATTTATGAGGACCAAATGAGTATACATTTACATGACTCTCAGTGTGTAATTCACAAAATGAGGAAACTGAGGTCCCAGAGTTTAAACAACTTGCCCAAGATCATTCAGCTAGCAAGGAACAGAGGTAGGATCCGAACCCTGGTGTTCTGGCTCCAAAACCCAAGTTCTTAATCTTCAAATCATGACTCTCAGTACAACAGTGGAAATCTGAGATCACTCCGCTGAATAGCTGTGAGTAAGACTCATTCGTATTTCCCAAACTGTTGCTGGGGAGGGAGTTCCTGCCCTCAACTTGTACATAGTTTGATGAGACACACAAAGATGTAAACAGGTAATTATAATACAGTGTGCTGGGAGCTGCAATACAGGTGTCTTCACTGATGCTTCTGGGAGTTTAGAGGGGCAGTGGTGACGGGCAGGGGCCAGAGGTATAGAGGACATCTTCTCTTCAAATAATAGAAAGAGATTTGCATTGATCCAGCCCCACCTTCTTAGGTGGTCTCCAGTTGGTTTTGGTTTTAAATTTAAAAACAAAAGCTGCTCATGTTATATAAAGTAGCTAAGTTGTCAAACATATTTTATAAACTTGAGGCAATTTATTTATTGTTTTGTTGCTGAGACCAAATTTACATTATTTGTTAACTTTTTCTTATCATTCTGCAAGGTAAAAGCAATACAAGAATCTCACATGAGAGAAACTTCCTGTGATTTTATAGTTCTAGAAAGGGGTGATTGAGTCACAGAATCACATTTAACTTTTTTATGATGAAAAATAAGAATCAGCTAAATCCTGTAGAATGTAACCAGTCTTTCATACTTTTAATAGTTGTCTCCTTTGTTCGAACAGGGACTGCCTCTTTCTTTTGTTCCTCAGTGTTTCTCTGGATGAAAGATTCCTTTAGCGCCCATAAAACCAAATCACGTAAGGAAAGGATTGCGGTTCCATCTTTGGTATATACTTTGGAGGCTGCTCTGGTGAGACCAAGTTGCTCCGTGCATTCTGTAAGAAGCTAAATAACACAGATTGTAAGGAACTGATGAGACAAAAGAGTGATAGGACTGGGAATAATTGTGAAGAGCTTGTTATTTTAGAAATTTGAGAAAATCCATTAATTTGCAAAAATAGAAAGCTAAATAACTACCGACTTGATCTTTAATTAGAGACAATTTTTGGTATCAGACTGTCCTACATAAATCTCACAAAATTAGTCCACTCAACCTGTGAAAATTAGCTCCAAAAATTTAACACAGCAGCTGATGTATGTTAATACATTTTATCATCAGAGCGTTTACTTCCTAAGAAGTGTTCAATTTAGAGATTCACTTTCAACTTTGTTGTTTTATAAGGTATAAAATTGTAACACTTTGTATTGATGAACTGCTTTAAAATAAATGAGTAGTTGACTTTCAAACCTGAACTAACATATATTATTATTTTCATTTTGCAGAAAGGAAAACAGGTTGAAAGGTTAACATTTTTGTCCGAGACTACAGAAGCCAGTTATGGAGCTCAGGGTGAATCTTGGAGTTGCTAACTTTTGTGATTTGCTTAGTTCCCTGAACAATATCTTAATAAAAAGTCTATTTATATTCAACCGAAAAGGTGAGCAAACGAGTAGGTGTGTATGTGTGTGTTTGCAAGGACCTCCCCAGGGTAAGTCCATATCATATTTAATGTTGCTTATAAAATATGCTGTTAAAGGCATTGGCCAGAATGTATAGACCAGAGAGTCACCAAGAAAAGGAAGGACAAAGCTGGGTTTGAACCTCTTGAGCTCTATCACAGAAACCACGTTTCTTCCTAACACAACTCTTGCTTCCCCGATTTGAAAATGAAATGAAACAACCCGTCAACAAATAAGTGCTCAGATTTTCCAAATGATAAATGAGGTAGCATCTCTTAGAATATTCAGATGACATACAACTTGAAGCTGGAAAGGGAAAGAAGGTAAAAAAAGGGGGGAGGCATTCTTTCTATCATACAAGTGAAGAAAATCTGGTAGCTTGGTTTCCCCCTGCTTTTATGTATCTTTGCTCTGGAGCCAATCTAAAAACCTGGTTTCTGGTTTCTCATTTTTCTAAGTCTGTATCCAAAGAAATACAATAAAAAAGAATATCTTTAAGAAAACAGAGATCTTGATCTCATCAGCTTAAATTGGTGAAACTGGCCAGGGACATTTATCACTCAATCCCATTGCTTTTTTCTTGTCAGAAGAATCATTATTATCATTACCTCGGAGGATGCAAGAAACATTTAAGTGATAGCTACTTACTGTGGGGAATGTTCTGGCCACAATTAACTTTCCATTTCGATATCCATCTCCATTTTTGTATGCAATTATTTTCACTGCCTTCTGGTGCATAGCTGATGTACCACTATGTGATACAACTTGCGTGCAGGTCTTCATCCGTAAAGACAATAGACGTTCTTCATAATAACTTAGTGTTTTCTCAGCCTCATAAGAAGATAAATCAGCCTGATTAAAAAACAAAAAACAAAAAACAAAAAACACAGAGGTCTATTCAAGCTTTTTACTTTAGTTTTTGTTATTTTGGTATATTTCAGTCTCTTAATTTAATAAATATTTGTATGTACCTGTGTGGTATCTAAATTTTGAAATGCTCACTCCGCATGCTATAGTATAGGTATTGGATACCACAGTGGGAAGAACATTGGGTCAGAACTCAATTCTCTTCCCAGCCCTGTCACTGAGTCTCTAGGTGACTTTAGGTCTCTGGCTTGTGTGTCTGGCCTTCTCCTATTTTCTACTTTGCCTTCTCTGTGACAGGAGTTGGGGGAGGATGCCAGGGCCAGAGAAAGCCTGGCGCTGAAGTAATGAGATGCTGGCACTACAGATAATCTCTTCCTCTTTAACTTGAGGATGACGCCATCCTGTGGTGGCAGATATGATGAATGGGGAGGGGAATGAGTGAAGTCCTAATCTACATGGTAAGGAGGGTTGTAAACACTACACTTCACCTTTCCTTTTCCATCCCTACTCAGGATGCTGCTTTGAAGGAAAAACCCTGAGATGCTTTAACACTGGGGATTCTTTCCAATCATCTCACCAGCGCCTCCTTAACCCCACCATCACTAAAGCAAAGCCAAATGCCTTCAGACTTCCCCGGAGGACTGACTTCTTTTCACTGTCAGAGTTACTATTGCACTTCATGTTTACTGCAACTGTTCCTACCCCCTCCAGACCCCTCCCACCCTGCACTGTGTATCCAGTTTAGGAGAACAAGGAGAAAAGATCTGGAAATGGAGAGAATGAGCCCTGGAGAGCACACCAAGTTGGAAGGTTCCTCTTAGGAGTTTTTCCTTTTTATTTTTTTATATTTTTTATTTTATTTTATTTTATTATGTTATGTTAATCACCATACATCATTAGTTTTTGATGTAGTGTTCCATGATTCATTGTTTGCATATAAAACCCAGTGCTCCATGCAGTACGTGCCCTCTTTAATACCCATCACCAGGCTAACCCATCCACCCACCACCCTCCCCTCTAGAACACTCAGTTTGTTTCTCAGAGTCCATAGTCTCTCATGGTTCATCTCCCCCATCGATTTCCCCCCCTTCATTTCTCCCTTCCTACTATCTTCTTTTTTTTAACATATAATGTATTCTTTGTTTCAGAGGTACAGGTCTGTGATTCAACAGTCTTACACAATTCACAGCACTCACGATAGCACATACCCTCCCCAATGTCTATCACCCAGCCACCCCATCCCTCCCACCCCGCCACCACTCCAGCAACCCTCAATTTGTTTCCTGAGATTAAGAATTCCTCATATCAGTGAGGTCATATGATACGTCTTTCTCTGATTGACTTATTTCGCTCAGCATAACACCCTCCAGTTCCATCCACGTCGTTGCAAATGGCAAGATTTCATTCCTTTTGATGGCTGCATAATATTCCATTGTGTATATATATCACATCTTCTTTATCCATTCATCTGTCGATGGACATCTGGGCTCTTTCCATAGTTTGGCTATTGTGGACATTGCTGCTATAAACATCGGGGTGCACATACCCCTTCAGATCCCTACATTTGTATCTTTGGGGTAAATACCCAGTAGTGCAATTGCTGGATCGTATGGTAGCTCTATTTTCAACTTTTTGAGGAACCTCCGTACTGTTTTCCAGAGTGGTTGCACCAGCTTGCATTCCCACCAACAGTGTAGGAGGGTTCCCCTTTCTCCGCATCCCCGCCAACATCTGTCGTTTCCTGACTTGTTAATTTTAGCCATTCTGACTGGTGTGAGGTGGTATCTCATTGAGGTTTTTATTTGGATTTCCCTGATGCTGAGCGATGTTGAGCACTTTTTCATGTGACTGTTGGCCATTTGGATGTCTTCTTTGGAAAAATGTCTGTTCGTGTCTTCTGCCCATTTCTTGATTGGATCATTTGTTCTTTGGGTGTTGAGTTTGATAAGTTCTTTATAGATTTTGGATACTAGCCCTTTATCTGATATGTCATTTATAGGTGTGTAAGTTCCCCTTAGCACATCCTACTCTAAACTTGAAAGAGAGGACTTTTTAAATGGTGCCATTTTAAATTAAGATAACAGGAAAGTGGCAGAGATTTTTTTTCTCCATGAGCTATAAATAGTATTAGACATGGATGCATGAATTCATCATGAACAACACGTCAAATTCCCCCTGAAATGTTCCATACTAGTAAAAAGAAGTTTGCCCTGTGAATATAGGCAAAAGTCTGCTCCACTAAGTAAAGATTTGCAGTTACTTCCTCATCTAAAAGCAACACAGAGAGCAGTGGAAGGTGTTAGTAGATGATTAAAGCTGCAGAAGTGCCCAATTAACTTCAAAGAGTGTATCGAACTATTAATAGACAATGTATTTTAAATTACAATGGGGAAGAGGAAATCAATGCAGGTGGAGTAGTAAAGGGGCATCAGAGGAAGATGAATTGGATGACTGAAGATGAACTTGAGTGCAATGCAGATAATGAATACATCAAAGTTTCCAAAGTGATGCCACACACGTATTAGCAGAGCTCAGGTCGTTACACACCTCTGCCACACTGATGACCTTGAAAGGCCCTCGTGAGAATGGCATCCGGGTCTTGCAACCCGAGGCACAGAGGAATGGCAGTCCTGGACGCAACTGTTTGAGCCCCTTTTCTGCTCTCCTGGTTCGTCCACATGCTAAGCAGAACGTTGTTTTTTCCTTTCCAGGGGTTGAGAGATAATAGTATCCCTAAAAAAAAGGAACAAAGATGGTTTTATGTAGGCATATCTAAACGATGATAGCATTTTTATAGAGTACTTTACAATATACAAATAGAGCACTATTATAATCCCCAAATGCTAAATTTGAAATCTCAACATGAGTGCATCATTTTGCTCCCTAATAATTATATTTAAAAAAAACATATTTCCAAATTCTGTGGACTGAAAAAGGCTAGAGGCAATGACAATTCAACATCAATGAGTATAACTTATGTCAAGGATCGGGGTTTCCTGGAGGAATGACCAGTTCCAGATTTGGGGCAAGAAATATGTAAGGTGAGCAAGTGATGTCTTGTGGGGCCTGGAAAGAAAAGAAGCCATCCAAGAGTCAAAGAATCATTTTAAAAAGACACAAGAACCAACAACATGAAGGAGCCTCCACTGGCCCAAAGTGGGACAATTTGGGAACAACAAAAAGAAAAATAACCAAAACACTTTAGATAGGCTTAAAAATATAAAATCCCATGAGCTCATAATAAAGTTAACAATACTTGTAAGTAAACTGGCACCAATTTATAACTTGGAAAACTGGCCATTAGAAAGTGTGGCCGATTATTTGCAGAGATGGCCACAAGAAAACCGCCCCATCCTGGTTTGCATGTCCTTCTGAAATGTGACTTCACTGCTCCTCCAAACAAGAAATCTTTCTCCTTTTGTCCTTTCCTTGAATCTGAGCAGGGCCATGTGACTTGCTTTGGCCAATGCAGCCTTAGTAAACGTGACGCAAGCAGATGTGTAAGACATGCTTGCACGTTGGAGGTTGTTCTTTTGGCTGCAATGGGAACCCTGAGACCACAATGTGAACAAACTTGAGCTAGCCTGTTTAAGAAGCCTTGAGGAGAACCAAGGCCCCCAGCTAAGGGCCGGCAATCTCCAAACATGTAAGGGAGACCATCTTTACCATCCAGTCCCCACAGAACCACCAAACTACTGACATACCACCACATGACCACACATAAAGGTCACATTACTGACCCTGGGCAAGAACAGCAGAGCGGCCTCACTGAACCCACTCAGATTTTTGGCCCACAGAGTAAAAAAAGGGGTTCTTGGTCTAAGCCACTAAGTTTTCAGGTGGTTTATTATACCACAATAGATAAGCGAGTGGATAGAAAGAATTAACATTTATCCTACCATCCCTTACAAACCACATTTTTGGGTAGTCAATACCCAGTTGAAGAGGATGAACCTCATTGAAGTTCTTCCTTACAATAAAAGTTCAGCTAATAAATGTTGGGGGAAATGATAGAATTAGACAAAATTGACCCTTTTGAAACTCCTAATGAAATAATTGATTTAGGCAAAGATCACCAAAAAGTGAAACTAGATGAAAAGGTCATTGGGAGATTTGTTCAGTGTGAGCTTAGGTTCTAATCATGCCCACTGATACCCATTTTCACTAAAAATGGAAAGTCCAGACATTGTATTCCTGCATAAATGATCAATATGAAATATACCATAAACCCATGAAGATTTTTGTCAAAAAATGTTGATCATAAATCTAATCACAACTCTAGTGTTAAATTCCTTTTACAGGAATTATGGGGGCTAGAGAAACAAATCTAAAAATGCCATAGGAAGTAAACAGACAAATCCAAATAAGAGGCATTCTATAGGACAATTCTAGAGTTTACAACCAAATGTCATATAAGGACCTTGCTTGAATCCTGATTCACATCAACTAACCATAAGAAGAATTTTTTAGAAGAACCTAGAAAATTTGATTAAGAACAGGGTACTTGATTGATGGCCAAAGGATTATTGTTAATTTTGCTAGGTGTCATAATGGTATAAAGATTATGTAAGAGAATGTTCAAATTTTTTAGAGGTGTACACTTAAGTTTAAGGTGGAATGGTATCATGCCTGGGGTTTGTAAAGATTGCAAAACCTTGACAACAGTTGAACTTGGATGGAAAGTATATTAGGATTCATTACATTATTCTACTTTTCATTATACTATTTCTATTTTTAGTATAGAATATAGTATACTATTCTATACTATTCTATGCTATATTATTCTAGTCTATGTATGAAAATTTCCATAATAAAATTTTAAAGTACTTTTATATAGACTCTCTAATTTGCTTTGGTCCTCACAAAACTGAAAGGTAAGTGCAGTCAGAGTTATTATCATTCTTAATTAATTTACAGATGAGAAAACAAAAGCTCAGAGAGGGAAGTTTTCATCTAAGGATACTTGAGTAGTACATGGCAGAAGTGAAATATAAAACTGACTTCTGATTCCAAGTTCTTGGCTTTTTTTTACCTTTCTCATATTGCTTCAACTATGCCCTTTAAGTACGTAGAGCTACCTCAATTCAAAGCCAACATTTAGATAACACTTTATGAAGATGTAATTTTTAAATTCCACTACAGATTTCTCTATATGCACATACGGCTTCCATTTTTCTACACATTACTGAAAGGCAGAAAATTAAAATATCCCTGCTTAGATGGAACTGAATGAATATTATGGGCAGAATCATTTCTATAGAAAAGCATGTACTTCATGGTGAATTGCATGCCAATAATTTTCCTTATTACACTAAAGAAGCCCAATGAAAAGTATCCAGAAAATGTACTTTTCTTTCATTAAAACATCATTCCTCATGACCATGGTGCTACAGGTTTGATGATCTCTGAATTGTTCTAATTTGGCAATGGTGCATGTACACACTGTAAACTAGATTTTTGATTAATTCATTCACATTTAATATTGTTTTGAAACTGCTGATGGAAAGAAAAAGGCAATACATTTGGGGAGCTCCCAGGTTAACTATGCCTGTAGAATGCAGACAGAGTTTAAAAGTTCAGTAAGTCAGCCACCGGTATTCTGTCCAGAATACCAGGCAATTGATTTGACTAATTCTTTTCTCTATAAAATTTTCCTTATTTCTTGAAATGAATAATATGATCTGTTCATTTGGCCTTATAGATATATGGTCTATTACATGGGGTTAGTCTGATCAATAATGACTCTTACTACTGTATAGTAGCTAATGTGATTATGAATAAATTATTCAGTGTCTTCATCATATTTGTTATTTAAATGAGATACCATATATGAAAATCACTAAGATTGATCAGTATGTAACATACAGTAGCTATGTAGCATGTAATAGTTACTTCATATTAGTTTTCTTTTTCTAAGTTATCCCTTAGGATAAGGTCTAGAAAAAGAGTTCTTACCCTACATCCAAAATGAATTTCAGGGGGAGTCTATAAACTTCCTAAAACTTATACAAAGGTGTTTGTGTACACACACGAATTTTTGGGGAAAAGAATATCCATAATTTTCATGAAACACTCAAAGAAGTCTGTATCTCCAAAAAGGTTAAGAAGTAACCACTGGCCTAGAGCCTTTGTACAAGGAGTAATTTCTTCCAAGCCCAGGAGAGGTTTTTAATCTATGAATCCCAGAATTGATATATTATTGTACTCTTCAGATTAATCATATTAACTTCTATCAGATAGGCTATCATTTAACTATTGATAAAGTAAAATTATAATCTTTAGATTATATTGTTGGAACAAATAATTGTTAGAATCTGGGAAGTTGTATTTTGGTTAACATAAAAAGAACACCTTTTTTTTATTATTATTATATGTTAATCACCATACATTAAATCATTAGTTTTTGATGTAGTGTTCCATGATTCATTGTTTGCATATAACACCCAGTGCTCCATGCAGTCCGTGCCCTCTTTAATACCCATCACGAGGCTAACCCATCCCCCCACCACCCTCCCCTCTAGAACACTCAGTTTGTTTCTCAGAGTCCATAGTCTCTCATGGTTCATCTCCCCCACCGATTTCCCCCCCCTTCATTTCTCCCTTCCTACTATCTTCTTTTTTCTTTTTTTAACATATAATGTATTCTTTGTTTCAGAGGTACAGGTCTGTGATTCATCAGTCTTACACAATTCACAGCACTCACCATAGCACATACCCTCCCCAATGTCTATCATCCACCACCCCATCCCTCCCACCCCGCCACCACTCCAGCAACCCTCAATTTGTTTCCTGAGATTAAGAATTCCTCATATCAGTGAGGTCATATGATACATGTCTTTCTCTGATTGACTTACTTTGCTCAGCATAATACCCTCCAGTTCCATCCATGTCATTGCAAATGGCAAGATTTCATTCCTTTTGATGGCTGCATAATATTCCATTGTGTATATATATCATATCTTCTTTATCCATTCATCTATTGATGGACATCTGGGCTCTTTCCATAGTTTGGCTATTGTGGACATTGCTGCTATAAACGTCGGGGTGCACATACGCCCTTCAGATCCCTACATTTGTATCTTTGGGGTAAATACCCAGTAGTGCAATTGCTGGGTCATAGGGCAGCTGTATTTTCAACTTTTTGAGGAACCTCCATACTGTTTTCCAGAGTGGCTGCACCAGCTTGCATTCCCACCAACAGTGTAGGAGGGTTCCCCTTCCTCCACATCCCTGCCAACATCTGTCGTTTCCTGACTTGTTAATTTTAGCTTTTCTGACTGGTGTGAGGTGGTATCTCATTGAGGTTTTTATTTGGATTTCCCTGATGCTGAGCGATGTTGAGCACTTTTTCATGTGACTGTTGGCCATTTGGATGTCTTCTTTGGAAAAATGTCTGTTCATGTCTTCTGCCCATTTCTTGATTGGATCATTTGTTCTTTGGGTGTTGAGTTTGATAAGTTCTTTATAGATTTTGGATACTAGCTCTTTATCTGATATGTCATTTGCAAATATTTTCTCCCATTCTGTCGGTTGTCTTTTGGTTTTGTGGACTGTTTCCTCTGGTGTGCAAAAGCTTTTTATCTTGATGAAGTCCCAATAGTTCATTTTTGCCCTTGCTTCCCTTGCCTTTGGCGATGTTTCTAGGAAGAAGTTGCTGCGGCTGAGGTCGAAGAGATTGCTGCCTGTGTTCTCCTCTAGGATTTTGGTGGACTCCTGTCTCACATTTAGGTCTTTCAACCATTTTGAGTCTATTTTTGTGTGTGGTGTAAGGAAATGGTCCAGTTTCATTCTTCTGCATGTGGCTGTCCAATTTTCCCAACACCATTTGTTGAAGAGACTGTCTTTTTTCCATTGGACATTCTTTCCTTCTTTGTCAAAAATTAGTTGACCATAGATTGAGGGTCCATTTCTGGGCCCTCTTCTGTTCCATTGATCTATGTGTCTGTTTTTGTGCCAGTACCATACTGTCTTGATGATTATAGCTTTGTAATAGAGCTTGAAGTCCAGAATTGTGATGCCACCCACTTTGCTTTTCTTTTTCAACACTCCTCTGGCTATTCGGGGTCTTTCCTTGTTCCATACAAATTTTAGGATTATTTGTTCCATTTCTTTGAAAAAAGTAGATGGTATTTTGATAGGGATCGCATTAAATGTGTAGATTGCTCTAGGTAGCATCGACATCTTCACAATATTTGTTTTTCCATTCCATGTGCATGGAACATTTTTCCATTTCTTTGTATCTTCCTCAATTTCTTTCATGAGTATTTTATAGTTTTCTGAGTACAGATCCTTTGCCTCTTTGGTTAGATTTATTCCCAGGTATCTTATGGTTTTGGGTGCAATTGTAAATGGGATCGACTCCTTAATTTCTCTTTCTTCTGTCTTGTTGTTGGTGTATTTGATTGCCACGGATTTCTGTGCATTGATTTTATATCCTGCCACTTTACTGAATTCCTATATGAGTTCTAGTAGTTTTGGGATGGAGTCTTTTGGGTTTTCCACATAAAGTATCATATCATCTGCAAAGAGTGAGAGTTTGACTTCTTCCTTGCCGATTCAGATGCCTTTTATTTCTTCTTGTTGTCTGATTGCTGTGGCTAGGACTTCTAATACTATGTTGAATAGCAGTGGTGATAGTGGACATCCCTGCCATGTTCCTGACCTTAGGGGGAAAGCTCTCAATTTTTCCCCATTGAGAATGATATTCGCTGTGGTGTTTTTCATAGATGGCTTTTATGATATTGAGGTATGTACCCCCTATCCCCATACTCTGAAGAGTTTTGATCAAGAAAGGATGCTGTACTATGTCAAATGCTTTTTCTGCATCTATTGAGAGGATCATGTGGTTCTTGTTCTTTCTTTTATTAATGTATTGTATAACATTGATTGATTTGTGGATGTTGAACCAAACTTGCAGCCCAGGGATAAATCCCACTTGGTCGTGGTGAATAATCCTTTTAATGTACTGTTGGATCCTATTGGCTAGTATTTTGGTGAGAATTTTTGCATCCATGTTCATCAAGGATATTGGTCTGTAATTCTCCTTTTTGATGGGGTCTTTGTCTGGTTTGGGGATCAAGATAATGGTGGCCTCATAAACGAGTTTGGAAGTTTTCCTTCCATTTCTATTTTTTGGAACAGTTTCAGAAGAATAGGTATTAATTCTTCTTTAAATGTTTGGTAGAATTCCCCTGGGAAGCCATCTGGCCCTGGGCTTTTGTTTGTTGGGACATTTTTGATGACTGCTTCAATTTCCTTAGTGGTTATAGGTCTGTTCAGGTTTTCTATTTCTTCCTGGTTCAGTTTTGGTAGTTTATACATCTCTAGGAATACATCCATTTCTTCCAGATTAACTAATTTGCTGGCATAGAGTTGCTCATAATCTCTTCTTATAATTGTTTTTATTTCTTTGGTGTTGGTTGTGATCTCTCCTCTTTCATTCATGATTTTATTTATTTGGGCCCTTTATCTTTTCTTTTTGATAAATCTGGCCAGAGGTTGATCAATCTTGTTAATTCTTTCAAAGAACCAGGTCCTAGTTTCATTGATCAGTTCTAGCCATGTCATTGCAAATGGCAAGATTTCATTCTTTTTGATGGCTGAGTAATATCCCACTGTATGTGTGTGTGTGTGTGTGTGTATGTGTGTGTGTATCTCACATATTTTTTATCCATTCATTTGTCAGTGGACATCTGGGCTCTTTCCATATTTTGGCTACTGTGAACAGGGCTGCTATAAACATTGGGGTACATGTGCCCCTTTAAATCACTATGTTTGTATCCTTTGGATAAATACCTACTAGTGCAATTGCTGGGTCATAAGGTAGTTCTATTTTTAATTTTTTTGAGGAATCTCTATACTATTTTCCAGAGTGACTGCACAAGTTTGCATTCCCACCAACAGTATAAGAGGGTTCCCCTTTCTCTACATTCTCACCAACAAGTGTTGTTTCCTGAGTTGTTAATGGAGTAGTTTACTGGTGATGAAATAAGTGCTGTGATTGGTGCTAAAGACCAGAAGTTATCAATGAAGCCATTGAAAGTGGCAACTGTGTTTTACCATGTTCCTCTATCTCCTGTATTTCCAGTTAGAATGAAAGACTTGATTAAATTCCAGTTACATTTGTGGAGGGAGGTACACTTCATAAGTGGTACTATGTACTTCCATCAAGGGGCATATATTATTTGTTGTGTCTCTGTTTGTAATGCTAGTAGTCACTGTTAACCATTGCCTAGATCAATTAATTTATCAAAGTTTACAACATAGTGGCATTCCAATTTTTTCATACCTTATTCATTTATTAGCTGGAATATTCCTATGAAGTGAAACTTCTCATCTACTATTTTGTTATCCTAAGGTATAGGTCATAAAAGAAGGAAAAAATAAATGCTTGATTCTTTATTTCCTAGTTGTCAAAGTAACTAATTGATTCCTTAGCATCATCTAATTGTGATCAATGAATTATTGTTGTTCTTGTTTAATATCAGTATGAACATATGGATTTAAACATATTTGATGTATGTCCATCCAGCACATTCAGTAGTCTTGATGCTTAAGTTGTTTTGTCTTTGAACTGGGAGCCTTTTCCAGCTGACTTGATTCCTTTTAAGATGACCTTAGTAGTCTTTGACAGCATATTTGCTAACTGGTATGAGTTCACAGACAAAGGCGAAAAGGGTTGGGGGGAGGATAGCATAGTCAAAACCAAAGACTTGTAAAATGGTATGATAAATTTGGACAAACACAAATTATTTAGTAGATCTAGGGAATTTGGGGTGAAGGAGAAGAGGCAGCTATTTAGAGATGTCTGAGAAGCAAAGAGGATAGAGAATCTTGCAGTGTACATTATGAGATTTCTACAAGCCAATAGTAATCAACAAAAGCAAGGTAGTTTGACATACAGACCCACAAATACCTCAGGTATTTGTAAAGTATGCAGCAATTCCTTACTAATAAAAACTACAGGACCACATTTAAAAAATTATTTCCTCTAAAAATCAGAGTATAGGGATTCAGATTTAGAACTATGCTTGGTATAATGTAATATAGTTAAAGACACTTACAATCATTTGCATCTTAATATGCTTTCTGGAGTCAAGTGACATCTAGTGTGGCAGGCACACCTGTGGGAGTATAGTATGTGTGATTATCCTCACTCGTGAGTGTTCTGGTGAACTGACAATGGACTACAGGTGGTGCTGGTGATAGGGAGCCATTGAAACAATATAAGCAGAGGGTAATACCAATATTCCTTCATTGTTTCCTAACCAGAATCATAGAGTCTAAGTGATTTCAGTCACAAATCAGTGTTTAATTTGTGTGAATATTAGGTTTTCTAGGGAAAAAAAAAAGTTCTAGCTTAATTAAATTACTTCATTTTCCCCTATTTTTCTTTTATCCTTACTAGAAAAGAACCACTTACTGGTTGATCAATGTTTTCCTCTTTAATCACAGAGGATGTACAAATACCAGCATAATTTGCTGCTGTGATCTCCTTATCCAATGCAGTGCTATGAAAGGCCATAAAAGCCTTGGTATTTTCCACATAATTCCACTTTTGATTGGACGACCCATTGTTATATGGTTTATATTTCTGAAAAAAAAAAGGATAAAATATGGAGTCAAACTGACAGGAGAGTTTATGATTTGATTATAGCTGTCACAGTTTCATTGCATAAATTCAGAAAGTATAGATAATTACTCATAATTCTACTATGCAGTGATAACATTTCTATTTGATGATTATATATGCAACGTTTTTTATATTTATAAATATGCATCCTTTGATTTACAAAAATGAAATCACAAAATGCATATAATTTGGGACCTGCATTAGTTTTTTTAACAAGAATATTCCATGAACCTTTTCTTAACATTTTTAATCTTGATCTTCGGGATGTTTTATTTTACCAATCCCCAATACGTAAACACGTAGATTGTTTCTCAAATTTTCCTTATTATAAGCAAAAAAGCAATGAATAATCATATAAATACATTTTCATATAAATCCATGAAAAATTCTTTAAAATAAACTCCTCAAGTACAATTGCTGATAAAATAACATGATCATTTTTAAATATTATGAGACATCATATTAAGCTTTATCGTATCAAAATGCTTTCTAGAAAGGTTATTCTAGTTTATACTTACACCAGTAGAATATGATATGGCTTGTTTTCCTCACATTCTTGCCCAAATATCAATTTAATAAATGAAAAATAGTGTCTTGTTACTATTTTAATTTATGTTTGCCTGGTTATCGAGAAGGTTTTTTTTTTTTTCAAATATGAGTACAGGCAGTTTTATATGTAACAGAAACAGCACATTTATTCTAATTATAAAACTTGGCTCAAGCATAAGTAAAGAAATGAGTAGTTTCAATTTTAGAGAATTTAAACCAGCAGATTAGTTCCAACTAAACATATCATGACACCTCAAGGAACTTTATAATGAATAGCACTTACTTTACCAGGGAGACATTGATAGTAAAGAGGAAAATAAATGGGTCTTAAGAATTGATTTAATAGGTCAGACAATAGAACATCCCTCAGAGGCATGGAAAACAAAGACTATATTTCAAAGAACAGAGAGTGGGGGGGTCTAGTAACATTAACCTAACATGCCTCATTTTTATTATTTCACATGAAATTTAATATTTTCTCACAAACTGATTGCTTTAAGAAATAAAAATGAAACATCAGCAAAGAAAAAAATCTTGAAAGCTAATACAAATTACCTTGAGATAAAGCTCATTTCTTAAAAATGGGAACCTTAGGGGGAAATGTCAATATCTATAATTTTATGAAACTGATTAAGGTACAAAATTTGCATCTGCATGAGGTTTTAATCTCACTGTGGCCCGTGCAAAAAAAGGCACCTGACAGGGAAGAATGTGATGTTATATATACGATGTCTCCTAGAATAAATTTTTGTCCATAGTTATCAGCAGGATAAAAGACTTAATTAAGCTTTGATATTTGTCCAGATTGCTATATCCCAATTATGGATTCAGGACCTGCAAAACAAGCTGCCTCGTTGCTATTAAAAACATGGAATAAAACAAATGTACTTTGGAGATAATATATTCTGTTCAACAAAAAGACGGTAAATACTATGGAGGATATAGAAAATAAATTCAGAGCAGGGGTGCTCCTAAACTTTCTTTCCTCCTAACAAGGAAAAACACACAGCCATTGAGGAGTGCCTTTGGTTACAAGTAAGGATGACAGATAAACATGAAAAAAGAACTCCATAGATCTTTACCCAAAACTCAAATGAACCCAGATTTCTCTGGAGTCTCCAAAACCTGTTTGGCTGCTACAAGCATTTGCTAAAGTATGTTAAGTGTATTTCAAATGAGTATCTTCGTAGAATTTACATTGATGAGTTCACTTCCTTCAGGAAGACCTCTTTGATCATGCTCTTTCCCTCCAGTTGCCAGGTAAGAGGGGACTTGCAGATGTCCCGATCACTGAGCTTAAAACATGTGCCTCTAACAGCTATTCACTTGACCGTACCCACCACTGAGACTATATGAATGTTACTGGGATAATTTTTCATGCTTGCCCTTGGATTTGATTTAAGTAACTAGCATAACTCCTGACATGCAGCAAGCCCACAATCACCATCTGTTGGATTAAACTAAATTAAGAGCTACATGAACATGTTGAATTTAAAATCTAGGCAGACTATTGTAAATATTTTAACAATGGCATTCAAAATAGGTTTCTATGACAGCCATTATCTTTCTGCACAACAAGGAAGCTTACTTAACTTAAAGTTTAAGTTACTTACTTAAAGTTTACTTAAGTTTAAATAAAGGGCCATGATTACTACTTAGCCTGTATATATATATATATATATATATATATATATATATATATATATATATATATATATATATCTTACCTGAACAATAACTGGATAGCCACAGACTTCATTTCTTGTTTTGGTCATAGACACTGCCAGCACAAGGTCTGGGTTGCTCACCAGGTGAAAGGTCCTTTGGGAAAACAGGAGTAGGCTTGTTACTAAGTAGCATAAACAGATCAGAGCTCCCTCGGTGCCACGCCCCAGAGTGCTGCCTCTGAGCTCCAGGCATGCTCTGTGATAATGGATAGGCGTCCTTTAAGCGTTTCTCCCCCACAGAAGCACAGCGTTAAGCTTTCTCGGGTAGAGAGTGCTGGAGGAACACTGCAGGAGGAAGGGGCTCCCTTGCTCTTCCTGGCAGCTGCCTAGGGTCAGCAGCTGGGAGTGAGGCTATCCCCTGATGCTCTGCCCTAACCAGGTGCCCAGGATGTGTGGCCTCTGGGAAGCTTCACAGCCCTGGCCTGTAATCATTTGCTCGTGGCCCTCCTGACATGGACATCACATGCTCTAAACCTTCTGCCTCCCCAGCACTGCCATTCCCTTTTCATGCCCATGTGCCCCCAAACCAGCCGCACTCCCACATATTTTCCAGAGGGCTACTTCCTGCTTGCATACCAACCACAGACCAGGTCTGGCCAGGCAAACCAACAGATTTTTGCCCTCCAATTAGCTGTAGCCATACTTTTTCTAATGAGTTCTGAACTCACACCTTGGGAAAGGGCCCAATTTCACGTTTGTCCTCAATTCCCTCAGCCCCAGAGCACCATACAGAGGATTTTTTTTAAAAAAATCTGATAGTTACTCTTCTATTATTGTTTAATAATTCTTCAAGTTACACATCCCCTTTAAATCACTGTGTGGTTTCTGTCTCCAAACCGAACCCAGACTGATACACCCTCTTCACCTCCTGCTATTTATTATGAGAGGCACTGTGGCAGAATGATTAAGAACATGGATTCTGGAGCCACAGTGTTCAAGTCTGAATCCTGAATCTACTTCTTAGTAGCTATATGGCTTTGCTTACCAACCCTACACCTCCGTTTCCTCATCTGTAAAATAGGATAATGGTGCATGCCTCAAAGGACTCATGGGAATGAAATGAGTTAATGCACAGAAAATGTATAGATTATTGCCTGGCACACGTCACTTAGAATGAGCTACTATTACTAATGGTTGTGATTTTTTATAGCTTTTCCTCCAATTCTCTTTTTCTAAATGGGTATTCCCTAAAAGTCCAAGACATATGTTGAATATTGTTAAGTTGTCTTATATAGAAACTCACATAAACCCTCTTTGACTGAAAGAAGGAAAGAAAATTATTGAGCTAAAACCCTCAAATTCTTTTCCTTGCATCACTTAAAAGCAAAATAAGCCAAACATTCAAGGAACTTGTCTGTATAGAAAAAGCCAATTCTTTATGTCTGTCAACATAGTTACATTACACACCAGCAGTGGCATTCCTGCTGTGGAAAATATAACTCGTCCTATAAAATTTAATGATGTGGGAGTGGAGGGGAGAGGAGAAGGTGAGAAAGGGTCTGTTATAAAAGTAATATATTTCTCCTTTCAAGACTTAAAAAATTCCAGATATCTAATTTAAACTTCTGTGCTATAAATAAATATAAAACAATATAACCTCACTGTAAAGGATTTACAAAGAACTGGAAAATAGGGTAAAAATTATAACAGAATTTTAGACATTACTCATATTACAAGATAATCACTATTAATCTTGCAATGTATTTCTCCCTTCTACTGTTAATTAATGATGTATCATTTTAAATTAAAAAATGGGTATTGGATCTCATCAAATACCTTTTTAGCATTTATCAAAACTGGGCACTGCACGAGAGCTGGTATTCTCTATTACTCACCTGTGTAACCTTGCCATTTGCATAGTTTGGGTATTGCATTTTTGTTGACACTCAATATTATTCATATGAATGAATGATTGTACATCTCCTGCGATGACCTACTGAGATGCCAAGATCAGTTACCTACCTATCTGTTTCTGCTGCTTAGAAGAGCTGTAGCAACTTCTCCCATGTTTCAGTGCCCTGCTCAGCCATAACAGTGTTGGTTTTCCTTTTTGTTTTTGAACAGTACAGTGAATTGGCACTTGGCCTTAGCAGGAGTGCCTACATTTTGCAGGAAGCTTGAATTTATGGACCTGTACATAAAACCCACTATGTGCCAAATGGCATTGTGAGACCTTAATCTGTGTCCCAGGAATATCTAGCACGATACCACAGCCCCTTCCACAAACCCAGGGAATGAGTGCTTGCAAGTCAATCTCCTGCTCCTCAGTGTACCTGGCTCTGAAATCAAGTGATTAAGATGAGGAAATGTTAAAAGATCTCTTGTAGCTCCAGATTCCATGACACTGTATTTTCCCCTATATAATTCTGGGTCCAGTTGAGGGGATTTTCATCCCCGAGCACTGTTTTCATATTTCCCTTTAGAAGCCAGATGATTAATTCAGATTTTGCCAGAGTTGAAAATGGGAGAAAGATGCCAGGCTATCTCAAAAGTTGACCTGGACCATTCTTCTGTGTGGCTGGAAGCCAAGTGAGAGTATCTCTGGCAATTTCCAACTTGGGTTCGAGGAGGACCTCCACTATAATACGGTAAGCTAAAGCAGTAAGATGTGTTGCTAAATTCCAGAAATGTAGAGCCGGGTAGCATTAGCTCTGCAGGGGCAGGGATTTTCATATTTTATTCTCAGCTAAAGCACCAGTACCTAAAACACCACCCTTAATTACCCTTTGCAGCAGAATGAATGAATTCTGGTCCCATATAGCAAATCATTCACAGGGACAAAAACCTGCTTCTTAGCTCCCTGTCATAAAGTTAGCTTAGCTAGGATGAATGGGGCAAAGGAACACACTCACAAGTCTATCTACAGGTTGGCTTTTCAGCCTTCTCGAAAACAAGCCCAGTAAGTGTTCCTTGCTGGCGCTTGGCTCATCTCAGACAGTGAACAGTAAGACTAGCTTCCTTGCTGCCCATGCTGGGCTACTGCTGCCACCCGCTAAAGCTTACACAGTCTCTGTCAAAGCAGCAATTCCTGCACCTTTCAAAACACACACCTTTTGAGAATCCCAATGAAAACCACAGCTCTTTCCCAGGGGGGAAAAAAAAATGTATCACACAGATGTCAAGAGATTGAAGAGGCCCCTGGAGCCCCACCATACAAGACTAAGGGTAGAATTTGAAGCAAACCAATCTAAAAACCAAGGAGTTGTTTTCTTTCTGGTTAAAGACATGTTCATATATGAACAAAAACAGAGAGAAGTCTAAAAAGCCACCACGATTCAACAGCTACCAACATTCTACCATTCTTGTTTCATCCACCCCCCAACTTTTTACATTTTTGCTTTTGCTAGAATATTTTAATGCAAATCTGACCTACCTCTTAATTTTATCTGTGTGTACTACAATATATACCTCAGTGATCAGGACTTTTCCTTTTTTTTAATACAGCCATTAAACTATTAGGACACAACAAAATTAATTAGGACTTCCTTTGCATCATCTGGTACCCAGACTTTTAAATTTCCTCCAGTTGTGTTAGAAATAACCTTTAACAGTAGTTGGCTTGAATCTGGATCCAAACAAGGGCCAGGATTGGATTGATATATTTGTTAAGGTAAGAATTCATTTTCACTCTGTAAGCAGAAGCCATATCAGTTGGTTATTTGATGGAAATAGGGGATGGTGGAAAGGCATGAATGTGGGGAGGGGCAGGAGGCTGAGTTAATGAAAAGTATTGCAAACTTTTTTAAGTTCTTTCTTGATCCTTTCAAATCATAAAAATTAGAATTAGATGGCAGCCCAGTTTTCTAACTTCCATAGCCAGTTAAAACTATGAGCCCAGTAGGTCAGATTTCATATTTCCTATCTGAATTGACACTGGATAAGTTGTGTATAGACTACTGAGCGTTTACATTTGATTTCACTCTCTTTCTCTCCTTTGAGTAGGATAAAAAATTATTGGCTACCTTAAATAGAAAATCCAAAGTCCTCACGTATACCCCTGCCTGCTCTGTGGGGACCATACCAGATTTCTTAGGCTGCCACTGATATATTTTGATAGATTAACACCCAGTATAATGGGTTTACCTGCTGCCTTCCTTGTGCATCCACCGTTGATGACTACCATCCACTTTTTTCTCCACCAAAACTACCTCCATGCCTGAGCGCAGATCAGGACCTCGAACTCCCAAAACTAGCTGAGGAGCGGCACAGCTTATAATTTGCCCATCTCTGTATTCAAACTGCTGGTGGCAAAGCTTCTGCAATTTACTCTGCGTTGGAGAATGGCTGAGATAAAGAGAATCCCATTAGAGGCCAAAAAGCATCCTGTGCCCTCAATGTGCTGGAGACTGCAGGTTCTGTTGGTGAGAGACCTGCTGTGACCCAAATTCACTGATAATGGGGAGGCATTATCATGGGGACAGCACCACTGCTATCTGCCTTGCCCTGCCAAGCGGACGTGAAGAGTAGAATTCGGAGTTTATTCTGTAACTGGAATAAATGTCCATCCAAGAGAATATGAGAAACTCATCAGCATAGCAAAAAGAAATTGAGTTGAAGAGATAATTTCGTTAAAAAGGAAAAGGAGTAGGAGAAGGAGAGGGCCCTGTAGAAATGGAAGAGGGAGAAGCAAAGGTGTTCAAACCATGGTTGTTTCTAGCCTCTATCTACAGTCTGCCTGGCAAAGAGAATGCCACTCTCCAAGTTTTTCAATCCTCCCTAACAACTCATAGAATATCATAAAAAAGAACGATATGCTAATAAGTTCATTCAAAAGAATCTCTTGCTTAAGGAGCTTAAGGCAATAAGCAGACTTATAAAATATATGAAATATCACAATGCATTGTCAATTAAGTTATAAACATCTACGAAGCCCCTAGTATGTGCATGGGCAATGTTAACTGTTGAAATGCCAAAGCTGTTTGATTTATACAAAATGCTATAATGTTAAGCAAGTGTCTAAAGTTTATGGAATAATACAAAGTACTATAAATTCCTGTTATTTCATTGGACATTGACCAGAAAAAAAATAAAATTAAAAAGGAAGAAACTACATTTTACTAATTTCTTAAAGACATCAGGGCATCTTACATGCTTATTCTTAAATTCATTCACACATTCATTCAACAAATACATAGGCTTTATGTTAAGTTATCAGGAGGCAAAGGTGGATGAGCTTACTGCTTAATAGAAAAGACTTCACTCTTAATAGAAAAAACAAGAAATTATATTACATGGCACAAAATAAGCTGAAGGGAGAAGGGCCTTCCCACAAATACTCGTAAATACTTAGTCAAAAACACAAGAAAGACACAAATGTGTATGTTAACGTAAATGGCGGCTAACAGTAATGCAAACCCTCAGGAATTATTTTGCCTCGAAGTGAGCAAATCTAAGACCATGCAGAAATCTCTAACAAGAATTCCTTGCAACTTTTTACCTGTATTTCTTCTGTGGTTCCACATTTTCAAAGAGTTCTTCTTCCATTTTCTTTGGAAGACTGTCATCCTCATCAAAGTCATGAGGAGTTTCCTGCCAGGCATACCTGAGAAGTGTGTGACAAGCTTCCATTCGGAGATGGGCTCTTGCATGTGAATCTCTATTAAGGTTCAGAAGCAAACACAAGTCTAAAAATTCTGATTTTTACTCACAGAATTTTCTCTGAGGTATAATCTGATCATATCCTGAAGGATATTGATGGATCTGTAAATCCCATTTCCATGATGGTGCCTAACATTGCCAACCCACCTCCTACTACTACATAATTTAGATCTTTTAATACAAGCCTACAAATAAAATTCCCCAATTACATAATAAACAGCATTCATCTTTACTATATTTATTCAGGAAAAAATGGGGCCATGTATTATATCTCAAAAACTCCAAGATTGGGGTGCCTGGGTGGCTCAGTCGTTTAAGCATCAGACTTTTTATTTCAGGTCAGGTCATGGTCTCAGGGTTGTGAAATCAAGCCCTGCATTGTGCTCTGCCCATGCTCGGCACGGAGCCTGCTTAAGATTCTCTCTCTCCCTCTCCCTCTGCCCTACCCCTCTCTAAAAAAACAAAACAAAACAAAAAAAAACTGCAAGATTAACACTACTTGGTAGTTTAAGAAATTCACAATGAATGTGTAATGAGATTCCTTCTGCCTACTTCATAAGTGGGTCATAATTCTGTCTGGAACAGGACATCCTAGATTACTGCATTTCATACAGTTTACTCATTAGACAATGTTAAGAAATCTTAATTAACTTAATTTTCCTCTCAGATCTAGAGAGGCTCAAACAGCATCGGCACAGACGTGTCAGATTTTGATAGAGAATAATGTACTAAAACACTTATAGAGTCATAGCATGAATAATTGAGTCAGTCAACCTTCTTCTGGCTTCTTATTAAGATGAAGATGTGAACAGGAGCATAACCACCATGCAGATCTATACATGTCACGTTCCGGAGCACTGTTGAAGGTATATTTGCTTCCACGGGATGGATCACAACACAATATGAAGACTGCTCTGCTCAAGGCAGTATAAATATACAGGCAAAGCAGTGAGCATATTCCAGAACTCTAAATATGCGTATGCTTTATTTAAGCTGACAGGGAGTAGGTAGGCTGTGATTGCCAAGGTACTCGTGGTATTTGATATAACTGGAAGCAACATCAAATTACCAAAATCTTCGGGGTCAATTCTTGTGTTGGCACAGCAGACCATACACTTTTCAAATCTAACACAAGTATTATACGTGGATATGAAATTGGAGGGTAACCACTGCCTCATTCGAAATTGCGCACAAGCGGCTTCTCGAGTCAAAATTCTTCCCAGCAGTTAAAAAACAACAGTGCCATCTAGTGTTAAAAATAAAACACACAGCTTTCCCGCGACCTCTATTTCTTTGAGGAAAACAGAAAACAAAAAGGTCATTCTTAGTTATAACATATTCAGCAAGGTGTAAACAAGATTCTTCCCCCAAGTCCAGATGTTTAATTTTCTAACTTGGAATTTTCTGTATTCTCTTTGGCTTCCAGGCAAATTAAGTATAGTCTAGCCACTTTAGAACAGCCCTTTTTAAATATACCTTGCATTATTAATTCATTCATTTGTCCATTTACTCATATAACTAATCATTCCATAATTAATCACTCATTCCTTTGACTGATATTTCTTGAATATCTGCTACATGATCAGCACAGAGCTCTAAGCGTTGGGGATACAGTGATGAACAAAACAGGTAAGTTCTCAGGGTTCGTGGAGCTTTCTAGTGGGCAGAAGAGAGATAACAGACAAGTCAATGAATAAATAATAATATAAGTGCCACAAATGGAATAAAACAAGATATTGTCATAGAAACTACCCAGGGTGGGGTGGGATCTACTTAAGCAATGGAGTCAGAGAAGGCTCCTCTGAAAGATAATGTTTGAGTTGAGACCCAGAAAATGGGAAGGAGCCAGCCATGTGAGGTTTGAGAGAGAGAACATTCTGGGCAAAGACAATAAATGGAAAGGTTCTGAGCAAGAATATGCTTGGTTCATTTGAGGAACAGAAAGACACTGATGTGACAGGTGAGTGAGAAAGGTAGTACGTGAAGAGGCTTAAGAAGTGGGCAGGGCCTGCCTGTAATTCAGTAAGGAAATGGGAAAGTTCTCCCTGAGCTCCATGCTAAAAAAGCCTTTTCTTTCACAAAGCAGCAAAGCTGAAGTGAGTGCTCCCAGAGTTTCTTTTCCATTTTGCTTATTCTTATTACCAGAAATCTTTGCACAAAACCCAACTATCAAAAGGGTTCCTTCTAGATCTAAGTTTACCCTACTGCTTTATGGATATCCCTCCTTAAATCATCCCACTTTTCAAATATGTAAAACTTCCAAACAAACATATCTGAGAAATTCTGGGGAAATCTTAAAGTGACTCTCTAATATAAGATGATTTAGGACTGAGTCATCACAAGTGGTTCAGAGAACTAGTGAAAGTTAGCCTGGAAAAGAGATAACCCAGTAGCCTGATGATGATGAACTTTGCATATTTTAAGGACTTTTAAGTAGAAGATGAATGGATATAAACAGAAACAAATGAAACCATAGGAGGGAGATATTCTAAATAATTTCGACATTAGAATGGGCTGCCTTGCGAAATAGTAATCTCCCTGTTACTATGAGTGTTCAACAAAAGATGGGATCAAAAGAGCCTGCCCGGAATGTGCAGGAGATTCTTGCCTTATGTTTTGAGTGGACTCACAACTCCAACTCAACAACTCAACAACTCCAGGCCTTGATGAAATCTATAAATTAGAACAATGTGGATCTTTGCACTCTCAAAGATGTTCTTTCTTTTTTTCTCACTTTCTGTTTACTTTTTTCCCATGTGCAGTCTAATAACTCAGAGGCCAGATGATACATTCTTCAGAAATTCTCTAGCCATTGAGGAATATACCATGTAGGCCAAATCATTTCTCTCTGAAAAAGGCCTTCTGGTGCCTTGTGAGTGTCAGGACATGAGACCAGATGAATCACTCATCAAAATGAGGGGCTTTGTTTCCTAAAGTAAGAGTTGATAGAGGATAGAAGCAGTCTTTTAAAGTGGTTTGTAAAATAGTTTCAAATGACATGTACATTAATTTTCACTGTTATCACATGGGTAGTTGACTAGCTATATATGGTTTTAGAATTTGGAAACTCACTCAATCATTCCTTCACTTATTCAGTGTAGGATGACTAAATTCAGCTACCCTGGGTCTTCACAGAACATGCATGACAAGGGCTTTTGCCTTCAAGGAATTCCCAGGTTGGCAGCGGGGGGGTGGGGGTGCGAAGGGGGGTGCGGGAGGACTGATAAGCACAGCCCTACGTACAATCATTACCATGACTGATTTCAATGATGAAGAATCATTTCACACATGAGTACCGGGCAGGTCATTCAGGCAGAGAGAAACACGTAAGTGGCTCAGAGGCCTGCAATGGTGCATAGACAGAATATGCCACATTCAGCCACAGCTTGTTGCCGCCGAGCTAGAGCTTAGTTCGTGTGTTAGGAAGAAAAAGTGTGGAGTGGAGGTGGGCGTCGGTGTGCAAATGAGGGTCAGTGACAGGCCCGGACTCAGGTCAGAAGGGCTTGGGATTACAGACTAAATGTTTTTTCTCTTTGCAGTAGGTAGCCACTGAAGAACTGTATAAAAAGATTATGTTTTAGAAAGATAATTGTCTGTAGATGGAACTTCGAGGTGAATTGGAAGGAGGAGAGAATGGAGAGAGAGACACCAACCCGGAAACCACTTCAGTGACCCAGGATGACGACTGTATGTTAATATGCATCCAGCTTGAACCTATATTAATTTAATTGTTCCTGGAGTCAACATCAATGGAAACAAAACATGATGGATTCCTTGAATAATTTGCAATTCCAAAATTCTAGTCTTTTAAAAATAGTAGTATAATAATGAAATTACTGAAAGTAGATCATTGTGATGGCTGAACATTGAAGCTCCAGATTGATCTTTTTGCCAGAAAACTAATTAAATACTAGCTCTTCACCTGAAATCCATATCACAAATGTGGTATGGGTTCCCTGCATGGGCTCTGTGCTGTTATTGAGCTAATGAGCTGAGTTCAAATAGGAACCAGGTAGTTTTCCTGGCCATGATGATTACTTACAGAATTTCACTGGAAGCCTTTTCCGTTGTTAAAGCATTTTTTTGCATTTGCTTTTCCTTTGGTCCTATCATTTGCTTCTCTTCTCCAAAAATTGCCACAGGCTTATGCACAGCAAGCTTGGCTCCAGACACGATGTCACTTTGGACTTCTAAAACAAGAGCTGAGCAGAAATGCGCAAATTGCAAAGACGTATTAGTTATGATTGCAGAACACTAGGAATTTGAAAACACATGTTAAAATAAGAACGCAGAAAATTTTCAGCTATTTGGTCTAAGAGAACACATTCTAAGTGTAATTGATAGTTGCTCTTTAATAAATTGGATTTCACTTAATTTTCTGTAGATTCTTTCCCCCCAAGATATTTGCAGGCAAAAGTACTAAAAGTAGGGGTTACATCTAAAGTATACAAAGAACTCATAAAATTCAATATCTAAAAACAATCTGATTAAAAAATGGGCAGAGGACCTGAAAAGACATTCTTCCAGAGATGACATACAGATGGTCAACCTACACATGAAAAGATGCTCAGCATCACTAAGCATCGGGGAAATGCAAATCAAATCAAATCAGAATCATAGTGAGATATCACCTCACACCTGTCAGAATGTCTACTAACAAAAAAAACAAAAGCAAAAGATGTTGAGAAAAGGGAGCCCTAGTGCACCTAGTTGGTGATGTACAATTGGTGTATCCACTACAGAAAACAGTATGGCAGCTTCTCAAAAAATTAAAAATAGAACTACCATATGATCCAGCAATTCTACTTCTAGGTATTCATCCAAAGAAAATGAAAACACTAATTTGAAAAGACATATGCACCCCTATGTCCATCACAGCATTATTTACAATAGCCAAGATATGGAAACAATCTAAGCGTCCATCAACAGATGAATGGATAAAGAAGTGCTATATAGATAATGGAATATTATGCAGTCATAAAAAATGAAATCTTGCTATTTGTGTCAACATGGAGGTAACTCGAGGGTATTTTGCAAAGTAAAATAAGTCAGACAGAGAAAGACACATACTGTATTATTTCACATACATTTCACTTACATCTAAATAACAAAACAAAACAAGACTGAAACAGACTCATAGATACAGAGAACAAACTAATAATTTTCAGAAGGGTAGAGGGATGGATGAGATAGATGAAGGGGATTAAAAAGTATAATCTTCCAGTTATAAAAAAAATCAGACATGGGGATGTAATGTATGGCATAGGGAATATAGTCAATAACATTATAACAACTTTGTATGGTGACAAATGGTAACTAGATTTATTACAGTGACCATTTCATAATGTATATAAATATCAAATCACTATGTTATATACCTGAAACAAATATAGCAACATAGTCAATTACCCTTCAATTTAAAAAATGTCTAAGAGGAAAAAAAGTACTAAAGGATAGGTCTTTCCCAAAAATGTTAATTATTATAAATTCTAACCATTCAAATGGGCATATTATTTAGATATATGTCTCTAGATCATTATCTAGGATCCCAAATTCCTCAGTGGAAGTCCCTAATGCCTTGAAAGATACATACAAAACTTACTGTACAGCATTCAATATATGTAATAGGGAAATGTTTTAAATTATATTAATGATTTTTCTGTTTTGACTTTCTATGTATAGGACCTTTGTCCTAGCTCCTGGGGCAGCCTCAATGGAAGGAGGAAGACCATGAGTTGATGAGAAATGTTATAAAGGAAAGCAAAAATACAAAGTTAGTTTTGACACTCAAGCACAACATATTGCCATAAGACAAGGGCCATGTAAAACAGGATTGACACTATCATGATTTAGGATTTTTCTAAATGCTGTTAGCTCCCATTTATCATATCAAAGCTTTAACCTCAAGGTTAACTTGGCAAAAACCCACCATTTGTGGGCCTGAGGGCATTTGAGACAGAAGATAGCAGAAGGCAGAAAATCAGCGCTGAATGTCATGATTCCCCCTACAGGCTTCACTTCATGTATCTATCTAAGCTACGCCAAGGAAACATTGAGGACACTGTTCATTATTCAGAACACTGTGACAAGTCATCTCTCAAGTTGCCTCCACCACTCCAATCTGAGGCACAGCCCTGTCAACCTGTATCTGATTTCTGAGAGGTGCAGCCATGACCCAAGATTTGCCGAGAGTCATGTTGGAGAGCTTTCTAGAAGTGGTTGTGAAGGAGGGGTGAAGGGGTTCTGTAATAAGGACTTCAGAGATGAGCTCCGCCACAGCCAGGGTTCAGGGGGCCAAAGGGAGCAGAAGCAGGAAGCATCACCCGCCCAAAGCACTGTCTGGGCCAAAAGAATGGAACACAGTTGCCCAGCCATGGACGGCAGCCACTAAGCCCCAGAAAGCAAGAGACCCTGTGCCCCAAGTTCTTCCCTACCATCTGAGAGAGGAACGAAAGAGAGACTCTGGGGACTGGGAAAACTGGAATCTGTCCCTAAATATATAATTAATGGATTATAAATAATATAAATTAACGGATAAGGCAAAATTTAAACCTCACTGGACACTTTATGCTTTCCTTAACAGAAAACAAAGAAGACCTGATTTGTTAACAACAAAATAAATTACGTTTTCTTTACACATCCAAAGTGTAGTGTGAATTAAAATATGCAATCCTGTTAAATATATAATTTTGTCTAAAGAGCTAAACGGCAGGATATAGGAATGAAATATGACTATTTAAACAAACTTAATTTTTTAAAAAAGCAGCATCAAGCATTTAGTTTTGGCCATATATATTATGGTAAATAATTCCAATGCTTACCCTCTATCTTACGTATACTGCAGAAAGTTTGAATTTTAGAAATATCTGATGCTAAGTTTCTCAGGAAGATTTCTTTCTTTTGCTGAGCAATGGACACATCAGGATTGATCCAATGTTCTCCACATGAAACGTATACCTAGCAAAGAAGTGAATCTCTGATCCCGGGTGCAACTGTTCACAGCAGCATTATTAGTAATAGCCAAAAACCAGCCAAAAGTACAAACAAAATGTCCTATAATAGACAAATGGTTAAACAAACTGTGATGCCATGGATAATACTCAGTGATAAAAAGGCAAAACTGTTGATAAACGTAACAACTTTGAAGGGTCTCAAGGGTTATACCAAAAAAAAAAAAAAAAAAAGTACTTCTCCATACTGTCTTTGCAACCTCCTGTGAATCTATATTTTTTTTTCAAAATAAAGTTTTATAAAATAATTTTTTAAAGGAAGGAAAAAAAGAAGAAAGAAAGGGAAGGAGGGAAGGAAGGAGGGAGGAAGGAAGGAAGGGGAGGTAGGTATAAATTAGGGCTTTGTAAAGTATGGCTGAGGCCCAAGTCTGGCCTGCGGCCTGTTTGTGTAAATAGAGTTTTATTAGAACACAGTTATGCCCATTCACTTACATGCTTTCTGTGACTGCTTTTGTGCTCACAATGGCAAGAGCTGATGCTTCATTAGAGATCATATGGTCTGTAAATATTTACTAACTGACCTTTTACAGAAGAAGTTTGACAAAGCCACTGGTATAAATGAACTTGTAATATGTTAATGTGGCTATTTCTAGATGCTGAGATTATGAATGATACCTGTTCTTCCTGCTGCTTATATTTATTTCTTAAATGAATTGGTATTTCTTTGAAGTAAGAAAAAATAGAGTGATATATTGAGAATACTCAGTAGGAAGAAAAATTCCACTCGGTGCTCTTCCGTGGCCCCACATTGGTGATTATACACACCCCCCTGTATGACAACTCAGGGAAAACTTTCTCAAAATTTTTTTCTGTTTGAACAACAGGCTTCCTTTTTTTCTCTGGACATACTTGATCATGTAACTGTTGATGTTTCCATCTCTATGTTGGCTGCTCAGAACAGTGATAGGTTTGTTTCTAGCAAATATACAGAATCTTGTAACACTCACTCCTGGCTCCATCTTCTCTTCCTTTCACTCATACTCCCTTCGCCTTGGTGGCCTCATCTACTTATCCTTACATTAAATTTATCCTTTTATATCCTATGTTTTAATGTAATCTACCTTGAATTCTTCCTGAAATAAGCCAGTGAATTAATACAGCAGCAAAAGCAAAGAAAAAAAATTAAAAACCAACGAACTAAAACCTTGGAAGTGATAGTGTTAGAATTCAAAAGAGATCTCCCTGATTCCAACAACACAGACTTTCCCCTCTGCCATGCTGCTGCTGCTATTAGTCATCAGTACTGTGGTTTAAGACTCGCTCAAGGGGTCTTTACATTCAGAGCCTGAGTTGAGTTCTGATATGAAGCGAGCTCAGCTCTCTGTTCAAAGAATTTCAGGCATTTGGTCAAGCAAGTTTTCTTTTCGAGCTGATGCCTCAAATTCCATAAATGGGAGAAAGGGCTGGCTGCTAAAGTCCTTCTTCTCAGTCACCTCTAGCCACCCAAATAGTCTGTGTGAAACACTAGATTTAATTTTTTTTCTGAAAGAGTGAAATTTTCATTTAGTAAGAAATCACTAAACAACTACTTTTTGAAAGCCTCAAAAAGAGGAGATATCTACCTCCTTCAGAGTAAGAGACAGAAATCACAGGTGGTTAATAATCTGGTCTTGTCTAGTTTCCACCCTCATTTCTAAAGTGGGGACATTGAGAGCATCCATCTCATAGCGTCATGCTGATCCTTAAATGAGTTCATTCTTAGAAAGCCCTGGAAATCATGCCTGACAGTAGCTCTCAACAGCTAGCTATTAGTATGATTTTCTGAGGGTTGCTGAGTAAGGCTGAGAGAAAGTAAGGGGGGAAGCAGTTAGTGTTTGACGTCTTGTATTTTAAAACATTTGTCTTTTAGTTGTATGCATATACTATTTCCAGTTTCACATTCATGTCTTTACCAGTTCATCTCTTTGAAGGTCTTTTAGGGCAAAGATTTCCTTTCCCTTTTCATTGAACAATCTCCGAGCTGCAGAAGGTAAATTTAAAATTTCAGTGCACCTGTAATAAGAGACACAAAAACTGAGCTTTTAGATAGAAGTCTTCCAGCAGAGAAGAGAGAAAATAAGAGAAATCAAGGATCTGGACCATCGACACCCACTCCTGCTGCAGACCTGTGAGACCACCCAGAGGCAGGCCCTGGAGCCCATCAGACTGCTTTGGAGTCTCATTCCCCCTATCCAAGCTGTGGGACTTGGGCAAATTAACTTCTCTAAGCCTCAGTTTCTTATCTTCCAGTGTTTTAGGGAGGATTAAAGGCTGATTTTGAAAAGTGCTTAGCACAGTGCCAGGCCTGATCAACAAATAAATAGGCATATCATTATTGATTTTTCATTCTTGAATGTGCTGCACACTTTCTAATTGTGTGCCTTCACTCATGCTCTTCCTTCTACCTAAAATACTTTCCTTGGCTTTTTCTGTTAACGTTCTATTCTCTCCCAGGAGTCATATCCATCACCAAGCAGTTTCTCATCTCCCTCCACTAGTAGTGATCTCTATAGCCCTTAAACTCCCTTTCAAACAGGAATTTTTAGCCTGGTTAACCGCTCAACAGTGATTTCCACCCCCAGGCCCCAAACAAGCATTTGGCCTGCCCTGTGGATATCAAAATGAATGATACTGTTTTCTTGTTCCCTGAGGAGCTCCCTCTCTCATCAGGAGAGAGACAGGTCAGCAACTGAAGTATAATATGCAGGAGTGATACACAAACAATGAATCATGGAACACTACATCAAAAACTAATGATGTAAAAGAAGAAGACAGCAGGAAGGGAAAAATGAAGGGGGGGAAATGGGAGGGGGAGACGAACCATGAGAGACGATGGACTCTGAGAAACAAACTGAAGGTTCTAGAGAGGAGGGGGGTGAGGGGATGGGTTAGCCCGGTGGTGGGTATTAAAGAGGGCACGTACTGAATGGAACACTGGGTGTTATATGCAAACAATGAATCATGGAACACTACATCAAAAACTAATGATGTAATGTATGGTGATTAACGTAACATAATAAAAAAATATGCAGGAGTGGGTGCTGTCATAGGCACATGGTCAGGGTGCTGTGAGAACACAGGAAAAACAAAACAATGAATTCCTCCAGGGAACCCTGATCGAAGCAAATGACATTTGGGTTGGGCCTTTGCAGATGAATAAGAGGTTGGTCGAGAAGGATTAGGACCTAGAGAAGTCTTGCGTGGCTGGACCCGAGTGTATGGATGGGAGCAGGAGCCAGATGAACCTGGAAAAGAAGACAGGAACCCATGGAAAGCACTTAAGATACCAGGCTAAGAAACTTGGCCTCTACCCCATAAACAGCAGGAAGTCACTGAAGGTAGGAGAGGAGAGGTGTGGTGTTCTCAGCTCCGCTCTTCAGAGAGTTAGTTGTCTGACAGGTGGAAGATGCACTAAAGCGGGAGAGGCTGCAAGTTACACAGCCCGTTCAGGAGAGTGGCAAGGAGGCTAAGTGGTGGGGGAAGAGGAGGGAGGGATGACAGACCGTGATGGGGCTGTTGAGAAGATTGTTGAGATGATCCTGCCTTTGGAACAAGAAAAGTAAAGGATTCTTGCTAAATATATTTTACATTAGAATGTACTGTCTATCCTAAGTGAATTAGAAGTGACTGTATGCTGATCAGGAAGACTAAACTGTATGAAGAATATTTCTCAATTTTATTTCCTTAGATGGGATAAAGCAATTGAGCAGATAATTAGGCCCTCCATTTCTCTGAGAGGTCTTAGAAGGACATAAGGCAATGGGAACTAAGTCTCTGCCTCTTGTGTCATAGCTCTAGCAGCTGGTGGACCAAAGGAGTTGGTGGGAAGGGAGTGGGAAGGAACTATAAGAAAATTGAGCCCCCAGCCACAAGATGTGCCTGATTCTCTTTCTTTGCTGCCCAAAGCCCAACCTGATTCCTTCTACTTTCCCTAAATGGATATCTTTGTGGGTCCAGGCAGTTATAGCATGACCTAAGAAGAATTACCATTATCATATCTGCTCCTACTCACATTTTCCTGGAGAACATTTGGACTATGGGAATATCCTGTTTTAGGACAACGAGTGGGAGAATAGAAGGAGGGGGTGGTTGGTAAATCTCCTTTCTTTTTTTGAAACCCTGGTTTTAATAGTACTGAATTTAATTGGCCCACGTAGGTGAGCTAGAGAGGATTGGGATAAGCTTTTTCCTATTTAACTCCTCCAACTTGTTCACATGCCAGTTAACATAAATGGAGACAGAATTAGCTGTTAAGTGCCTCAGGAGGAATGTGGACTCTGGAGTCAAATTGCCTGGGTTCAAATTCTAGCCCTCCTGTTCTGGTTGTGTAACCTTGAAAAAGTCCCTTAATTTCTCCGGGCCTCATTTGCCCTATCAGGAGAAGACAGATATAGTAGTATTTGTCTCACAGTGATATTTTACAGATTAAATGTATGGATATCTGTACAGCGCCTGGCACATAAACAGTTAGCAACACATTATCAAAATGGATCAAGCACTGCAAGCATTTCATGGCTACTCTCACTTAATTCTCACATCATTTCTGAGAGGCCCATTTTACTGATGAGGAAACTGAGCCTGAAGGTTAATTTCCTTGCCCAAGATTGCATAGCTACCAAGTAGGAGAGCTGAAATTCAAACCTAAATCTGAGTCCTTCACAACACTGTATGGCCCCCCAAGAGGCCATCATCATAGAATAATGAGATAGTTGATCTACAGAGTGAGGGGACTGAGTGGGGTGCTGAGCAAGTGGTCCAGGATTTCTCCGTTACGCGGAAGCAAAGGTCCTAGAAATAAGGTCCTCTGACTTGCACACTGGGAGTTAGGACTGGCAACCACATGGCCTACTCAGATTTACAGGGAGTCCAGAAAAGTAGAGTCTGATCTCTGTGCTCTGTGAGGACTAGAGTGGAAGAGGAGTGGCAGGTGGAGTTGGTACCTTGAGGGCTGCATTTCAATATAATCCAGGATGCCCTGGGATAAAGGAAGCAAGTGCGTCTCCCAGGTCTGCAGATCGCTACAGGTCTGTAAGAGTGGGGACTTCCTTTCTCCAATCACTCGCAAGGACACCCATCCCAGGAGCCCCACCACATCCTTCCAGTTATTTCAGAACAGTGGGAAAATGCACAGAAGCTATGGATACATGCTTTCTTCTTTTCTTTATCTTCTTACTTTGTATCTCTGTCTTTTTAGATCTCTCTCATTTTCTCTCTTCTCCATGAGGGCTTCCCTAACAGCTGCCCCTCACCAGGTTCTTCCTCCTTCCTGGTCATCTATAAAATGACCCCTTGATTATTTTTACTTCTGCACAATTAAATACTGCCTTCTGTGGTTTTCTGACTGTTTCACTGAGCAAACTGTCTTCCCAACAAGTTAGGAGTTTCCTGAGAGCATGGAATGTCTTGCCCCCCCCCCATTTTTAATCTCCAGCAGAATATCCAACACCAATTGATGCACATGACATGAATACAACAGATATTGAAAAGAATCAAATTCTTTCGTGCTTTCCTCTTAGCTCTTCAACCAATTCTCTTTAACAAAGAGGAACTGGGACTCAGAGAAGGGGAGTGCTTTGCTGAAGTTTTCCAGTTAGTTAATGGCAAACCTGGGGTTAAAATCAATCCCCTCAACTCTTAATTCAATGGTATTTCCAATACTCCGTGTTGCCTGCAACTTTAAGTATCAACAAAAAAATTTCCATATTTACTATTTAAAAATAATGCTTATTATACCACTAGTCCTTCCTTTGGCTTTGGAGGTGGAAGAACCACCACCACCAAGAAAAGACCATCAGAGTCGCATGGAGTGACTTATTAAATAAAAATTAGCATAATTTTCCTTACATTTTGTAAGATTGCCCCCTCATATTCAACAAGACATATTTTGTAAAAATGCTGATACCTGGTGCTCTACCTTTAAGCAGTTATCAAATTCTATGGGAATAATTCTTATTTTGGTAGGAAATATTAATCAAAAGAAAATTACAACATATTTCACAAATATGATATGGGTTGATGACATTTAAAATTTGGTTTAAAGTAGATAACTACTGATTCCAATTCAAACAAATGTAAACCAAAGAAAAGTGCTGTACAATTGTGAAATATTTTTTTAAATGGGAATAATTTATATTTACAGAGTTGGTAGTTCAGAAGCGAGGGGAAATTGCCAGCCCTTGACATTTGGGGCAAAAATTTATTAACTAGCACTGGTATCATAAACTCACAGAGTTTATATATTTCACAGATTAAAAACTCCAGAATCATTGTATTAACAACAGCCTTCCTATGCAGATACATACATATTTTGTATTATGTGTTAAACATAATTATTCAGGCTCTAGAATGGAAAATGCCTTTGCATTTAGGATAGTAAGTATTTACCTCTCCAAAAGTTGGTGAAATTCAGTCTGGATTGTTTCTGTTGCAAAATATTTAGTAACGTGGTTTTTCACATTCTTTTTCCTTTCAACGTCAACATTTCTGAAACAAATGATCCAAGATTTGACCGATATGTCAGTATATGTTATCAATTACCTTTCATCTTTAAATATGTGAAAAAATCATGAGGTTTTAATTTATCATAATTTGTCCTAAAATAATATGCCTTCTTAAAAAAAAAGAAGAAGAAGAAGAAGATTTCAGGGGCACCTGGGTGGCTCAGTCAGTTAAGCGTCCAGCTTTTGATTTTGGCTGAGGTGGTGGTCTCAGTATCCTGAGGTCGAGCCCCGAGTAGGACTCCACGCTTAGCCCAGAGTCTGCTTGGGCTTCTCTCACTCCCTTCCCCCTGCCCCTCTCCCCACTCTCCTCCCTCTCTCTTAAATAAATGAATAAACAAATCTTTTTAAAATTTTTTTTTCAAAGTTTAAAAAAAGGATTTAAAAAACTATTGCAATTAAATTAAGTTCTTAAACATTTATACTATGAACAATTTATATAAGAAAATGAATTTTCAGTATCTTAACCCTCTTCTAATAATGCTGGACACTTTGAGCTGTGAATTTATCAGTTTTAAAGAAAACACAGAGATTACATTCATTTTGCCTGTGATGTTCATATATAGTTCATATTCATATGTTTATTCATATATTATTAAGTTATCAATCCAAACCTAAATATTTTTAAACTAGAAAGTGATTAATGATAGACATAGAAAAAAAATGCTTAATTGGAATATGTATTGGTTCAAATTTTCAAGTTAGAAAACTATCTGGTATATTTTTAGAATCTCTATATTTTATTGAATGAAAGAAATAGTGGTCAAATACAGTTATTCATTCACAAAATATGGTAATCAAGTGTAGTTAATCATAAATAAATAAATAGATAAATGAATGAATGAATGAATTCAATAAGCATTAATTTAGGGCCTACTGTTGGCCCTATATCCTGTGGTAAATAAAATTTACTTTAAAAAGTACTTGATTAAGGGCGCCTGGGTGGCTCAGTTGGTTGGGCGACTGCCTTCGGCTCAGGTCATGGTCCTGGAGTCCCAGGATCGAGTCCCGCATCGGGCTCCCTGCTCGGCAGGGAGTCTGCTTCTCCCTCTGACCCTCTTCCCTCTCGTGCTCTCTATCTCTCATTCTCTCTCTCTCAAATAAATAAATAAAATCTTTAAAAAAAAAAAAGTACTTGATTAACGAGGACACACTGTCCCATGACCAGACCACAGCAGAAAGCACATATATGGATAAATAACACATCATCCCTGTTCTCTGTCTCATGGATGGAAGCATAAGCAGATAATCACAACACAGAGCAGTAGGAGTTATGCTGGGGAAAAGCCCACAGCAATCAGAGCAATGGAGAACACAGAAGCTACAGCTAATTCAGGGGTAGGTAAGGAAGTGTCAAGTTCAGGGTCAGCATCTAGAAACGAAGGCCAAACTCATTCTCAGAACACTTTTATTATTTTAAGGCAGATGGAAGGTGTTGGGGAGTGGCAGGGGTTTAAGAGTGAGAATTGGAGAGAGTGTTGATAAGAGAGCGAGCTAGAAAAATATGCAGGAACAATTCACAAAGGGCCTTAAAAGCTGTATTAAGGTGCCTGAGTGAGTCCAGAGATCATAACTTACTAATAACTTACTCATTAAAATTATCTAAAAATATAAAGTTTATCACGTAGCTTCAAATTGAGGCTTTCCTCTTAGAATTCCTTAAACTAACACTTATAAAATTCTCCTTGTTTAACTTGCTATTCTGAGAAAAGAAATTCACCTGGAAATCACAATGGTTTTAATTTATTTGAATTTTGACAGCCACTCCTCACGACTAACTGACAAGATCTTATTACTCACCAAGAGTAATGATCGACTAAATCACAAACAAATGATATTTGATTTTCCATTGGCTTTGTAGATAGAGGAACGAGCAACAACAAATTTCCCTCAAAACTGTCTAGAATGAATTATTAAGTAACTAAAGGACAACATGTTGCCAGGATAGGATTTGGTTAAAATGGGTCTATATTTCATCATTCTAGCTTGATTTTACTTGTAAAGACACAAAATAGCCCAACTATCTTTCTCCTTACAAATAAGTTTCAAGGTAATACAAGTAATGTACGCCTACATGTCATTAGCATTTACTTCTTCTGACAGAAAATATTTAGCTTGGATATATGAAAAGTAGCATAGCAGGACTCCTACTTTGCACAACTCTGGGATGCATTTGTATAGAATACAATGTGAAAAGTGTCCTCTGGAACTGGGCAATGCAGCTGCTCAGTAACATTAGCCAAAATTCTTTCCATTTGAACCTTCTGTTAACCAGTATTTACATACAGCTCTGGGGCAAACAATGCTATTGATGATCCTGTAGAAATTTTCTGAAATGACCAAGAAAAATTAATGTATATTTAGAAGAGTTTAATGTCAAGTGTATGTCAGTGTACTTTAATTTTGGGGGAACAATTAATTCATGTAGTGAACAAAGTGAATACTTGATTAATTAGGACACACCATTCCATGAACATAACAGAGGGTTTCACATACTTTCTGCTGGAATAGTTGTCCAAATTAACAAATCTCTCAATTATGTTTGGATTACCTGACTGAACTATGCATTTTAAAACATTAATGTGGAAAGATAAAATCTGTATATAATTTTGAGCCCCAGTGAAAGACATAGTGTAAAAAAATAAATGTAGGAAGGAACAAAAATTATTTGTTAACTTTGGATGTTAAAAAAAGTCATATGCTACTTTAAGGGCATTACCTTCACATTTTACATCTAGCAGAATGAGCTAATTATGAAATGTATGTGTCAAAGATTTCAATTTCAGGCTTGACTTTACTTTGAAGATTAATTTTTTACTTTATCATCTTTACAGGCAGTTCAGTGGACAGCCGATCTGAATGCTACTCATTGTTCAGCGATGTATGAAGTATATTTAATCAATGTGAAGAAAGTAATATTAAACGATTATCAGCAGCCTCAAATATTCTAAACATCTCAAAAGAAAGGTCAGAAGATAACAGCACTGCTAATAATATGAGAAACAATATATTTAACTCATTCTTTACATCACAGCTTTGCACTGCTCTATGATTTCTTTTGTCATAAAACGTAATGAAAATACAGCAAGTGATTTTTCTCTAATGTTGGAGAAATATTGGTTGTATGGGAAGATTTTATTCCAATCTTATAAGCTAAAGTGCAGATCGATGTTTTTCTAGAATGATAAGCTTTTAAAAATGTTATTCCAAAGGCAGAGATATAAATTATAAGAAGTTATATTTTGAGAACTATATTTGCTTGTTAAATATGCCAAAGAGCTTCATGTAGATAATAATGTACAATAATAATTTAAATAAGGACTTATACAATTATATGTAAGAAGCAATTTATGAACTCAGTTATTTTGAAACACATTAATAAAACTTAAACAAAAATGCTAATTCAAAATGGACATCGATCTCAGAACCTTTTTTGATCAGAAATACCCATTTCTAACTCATTATTGTCTCCTGTGCTTAGCCTCAATCAGAAGAGTTAAAAGTTCCTGACAAGTTTTAATTGAATCTCAGTCTCTATTTTTATCTCCAAATATCAAGATGGGAGCCCTTTTTATTTATTAATTAATTTATTTATTTTAAAGATTTATTTATTTATTTGAGAGAGAGAGAAAGAGAGAAGAGGGAGGGGCAAAGGGAGAGGGAGAGAGAGAGAATCTCAAGCAGACTTCCCCCTGAGCACAGAGCTTGAGGCAGGGCTCATCCCATGACCTTACAACCCTGAGGTCATGACCTGAGCCAAAATTGAGAGTCGCTCAACCAATGGAGCCACCCAGGCATCTCAAGAGCCCTTTTTAAAAATAAACACAGAATTGTCCCAGAAACACATCCTTAATGGAGACAAAAATTTGCGGAAATCAGAAACGAGAAGTATGAGCAAATTGTTCTTACTGCATTTTCCGTCCAGGTGAGATACCTGGACCAATTATAACAAAGGCTCTATTTTTATTCTTGTCTCCATTCCGCAGAATTCTGAGCCTCACAGGAACACACAGCTCCGGGCTCTTACAGATGAATTTCTTCATGGGAGGACTGTTTGGAATAAGCAGTCCTTCTATTGGCCAATCAAACTCCTTCAGAAAGAAATGACAAAGAATGTGATGATAAGTAGGAAGAGTCATCTCTAGATATAAAAAAATATTAAACACACAACTTATACCTTTAATTTTTCATTCATACATAAAATAAATGTACTGGGCATCTAAGATGTTCCAGACAATTCTGATTGATGTTTCATTTAATTAAAAAGGAACAATTTTAAGACACACTGTGTTGTGTTACAACATAGAAGACTTAGTCCCTCTCAGAGAATCATCATTCTAAAAAGATAAAACTGAATTAGCTTGGGATGTTTTTTGCTTGTGTGTGAAGTATCTTTAATCAATGTGAAGAATGTATGAAAAGTGGTTTTATCATAGCCCGAAGTAGTATTATTTTAAGCTAGATCTATTTGGCAAAGAAGAATACATTTGAGGAACTCTCCAAAAACCAGAATGAGATGACAAAAGAACTTAGACCAATTTCTATGTTTCAGGTGCAGAACTCACTTACTGTGTATCTTTCATTCATTTATTTATTAATTCATGCATTTTCTAAATATTGATTGATGGTTTACTATATTCCAGGCATAGGGGTAGGCACTGGAAATAAAACTGAACAAGACAGAATACTCTTCCACAAGGAATTTCTAGCAGATCTTCAGAAACTTACCTAGAAATAAACGGACAATTACGATAGTATAAGTGTAATAGCAACAGAGTCCTGGGTGTGATGGGATGACACAGGTGGGGAACTTCACTTAGAAATGCCGTGTAGCAGAGCTGACACCTCAGTAAGAGTTAGGGCAGTAAAGGAAGGGCAAAAGGACAGGGCAGAGTGTAGGTCCAAGGATCACCAGAACATGATGTCTGGGAGATAAAGAGAAGGAAGGATTGATTGCTCCTAGGTTTGTAGTTTGAGCAACTGGGTGGATGGTATGGCCAGTTGCAAAAATAAAACATTTGTGGAAGAAGCGTAAATGGGGGAACAGGTGATCAGAGACGATGTTGTTAGGCAAGGTCTCAATTATTTCATTTTTTTCTGTCTGCAAAAACAATTGTCCTGGCAGGAGTTAATCCCCCACTAATCTGCAATGACCATCCTGTAAAATATCACAATTCCGTATAAGTGTGCATCTGTTTCTGTGTGTTCTATTCTCTTCAATTGTTGATTTTCCTACCCTGTACGGTACCATACTGCCTTGATTACAATACCTTTATATCTAACAGGTTTTGATATTTGATACGGCAATTCTCCCCACCTTGTTATTCTTCTTTGGAAATTGGCTCTTGTTAGCCCTTTGATATTTCACATACAATTAATGAATCAGCTTGCTTAGTTTTCTAACAGTCTGTGTGGGATATAAAGGCTCTGCAGAGCTTCCTATCAATCTTATTTTTTTAAGATTTTTTTTCTTGAATGTCAGTTGAATCACATAAGGCTCTACTTTCTACAATTATATGTGCTCATATAATTATTTATCCTTTCACGGGCTATGTGATAATTACATTAATTGGTTTTTTTAAGATGTTAAATTAATATTGCATTCTTGGACGAATCCAAATGGGTCACATTGTATTATCTTTTTTATAGATTGCTGAATTCCATTTGCTAATATTTTCTTTAGTATTTTTGCATGTATGTTCATAAATGAAATTAACGTGCAATTTTCTTATATGAACCTTGTCAAGGTTTGGTATTAAGTTTATCCCAGCCTCATGAAATGAGTTAGAAACTGTTGATTCTTTTTTGTATTCTGAAATACTTGCTTCTTATATGTTTGACAGAATTTGCCAATAAAACTATTTGGCATTGGTGTTCTCTTTGTGGGGAGATTTTAACTGTTGATTCTATTTCTTCTATGATTATTGGATTCATTATGGAAAATTCATTCCATAATGAATCTTCTTGATTCCATTCTAAGTTACTTAAGTGTGCAAACTTGACCATTCTATTTATCTAAGTTATAATATTTATTAGCATAAAGTTACTTATCCTTATTGTCTTCTTAATCTCTCAGTATCTTTATTTGTATATTTCCTTTATTTTTAATAATATTTACCTTTACTATTTCTTTCTTAATCAGGGTAATCAGGTATATCCATTTTATTAATGTTTTCAAAACAATCAATTTTTGACTTTGTTGATTCTGTTTTGTATGTATCACATATTGTATCAATTTCTGTTCTTGTAATTCCTATTTCCTTCATTTTAATTCTTTGAGTTCATTTTGCTATTATTTTCCTAACCTTTCAAATTGGAAGCTTATCACATTAATTTTTAGCCTCTCCTCTTTTGCAATTTAAGTATTGAAGGTTATACATTTCCTTCAAGTACACTTTAGCTGCATCTCACACATTTTGCTTTGATTCTGAATACAGTATTTCCTTTTTAAATGTTCATCATGATTTCTTCTTTGTCCCACAAGTTAAAATGTCTATTTAAATTTCCCACTATAGGGCCTTTTCTATTTATTTATTTATTTTTAACTTAATCCATCAACAAAAACCTGCTTCTACTTTCAAAACCCATCTACTCTTCATCACCTCCACCACCCTGGTCCACTTGTTTCTCTCACATACAAATTGCAAAAACCTTCTGACTATTTATTCCTACTTCCACCTTAGCCCCTTTCTTTTTTTCTTTAATTTTATTATGTTATGTTAGTCACCATACAATACATCATCAGTTTTTTGTTTTTTGTGTTTTTTTTGACATTAGGAACCTTTTATTGAGACAAAGCAAACAGTGGCCTGAAAATACCACAGCATGAAGGCAGGCTGAGGAAACCAATCTGATTTCTTTTTCCTCTATGGCAGCCCAAATGACGAACTAAAGACACTCCAAGATTATTATTTATACTTAAGGCAATTTAAAAAGCGAGGTCTTAACCAAAAAGCCTGTACCTGGCATTCAAAAAAATACTTACATTTTTTGGATGGACTAAAAGACCTAATTGGCTACTGAAAATCTGTACAGCAGGGACCTGTTTTCAGCAGGTAAGCCTATATACAAGTAAGAATCTCTTACTCTTGTAACACTGTCCTGTTTAGGAGAAAATGTTTAACTCCCATGCCCTGCAGAGGTCTCTATGACCCCAGAGAAGCACAGACCTACCTCTATTAGAGAACTATTTACACTGCACTATAAAAACACATACAACACACATCTGCCCCCTCCTATTTCCCAAATAAGCTGTGAATGCCTTCTGTGAGGGGTTATGGCTCATTCATTTTTATATCTACAGTGACAATTAGTGGGCACCCAACATTTTTTTTTGCATGAATGCTAAATGAAAATGATTTTACAGGGTGCCAGGGTGGCTCAGTTGGTTTGAGCGACTGCCTTCGGCTCAGGTCATGATCCTGGAGTTCTGGGATCGAGTCCCACATCGGGCTCCCTGCTCAGCGGGGGGTCTGCTTCTCCCTCTGACCCTCTTCCCTCTTTTGCTCTCTGTCTCTCATTCTCTCTCTCTCAAATAAATAAATAAAATCTTAAAAAAAAAAGAAAATGATTTTACAACACCATTACTGATTACATTTCAAACATTCCCACCATTACCCATCTCCAAAACAAAAACACTAAATTGCTACCAAATTTACTGTTTTTCACAATATAGTGCTTCAGGACTTTTTGATGTAAATAAACATTTTTGATTAACTAATTTTTATAATAATGATACAAATTTAGCATTCTTGGAATGGAAAATTTGCTTGGAGATTACTTCATTCTTTTTCTCTTTTTCAAAAGTGCATCTCGTAGTGCCAGCTGCTTTTCTCGGAAGGAACGCTTGTTTTTTGACTGGACATTATGGTTATATCGCGTCATCATAAAGTTCTTCTGTTTTTTCTTCTCTTTATTGTGGAACTGGAAAATGGGTTCATTTTGGTTTTCTTCCTCACAAATTCTTTTCGGTCTGTCTTTCCAGCCATTGCCGTTGCTAGTCTTGTCTCCTTGTCAGACTTTGGCTTCTTATGAAGGTGTTCAATGTCCCGAAGAGAAAGTAACTCACCCCTGGGCTCCTCATCACTATCAATTTCAATATATTTCCTCTTTTGGGCTTTCCCTGGGGCAGCATCGAGTTCTTTCCTCATTTGGGCCATGCGGATTTTCTGGAAGTCTTCCTGAGTTAAAACTCGGCTCATGCTAATGGCTGCAGCTTTGGCTTTCCGCTCCTCCATGGGCATGCTGTGGAGCTTCCTGGATATTTTTTGCTGTTCTTCATCAGAAGAGTGGTGCACATCAACCCACTCACCATCGGCATCTGCCTCCTCACTGAGACTGGTACTTTCCCCCCCATCTTCATCGTTTTCAGCATCCTCTTCTTTTTCAACTTCTAGAACTTCTGCTCCTGGGATGTAATCTTTAGCATCCAATTCTCCATATTCTTGCACTCTTGCTTCTATGGAGGCCTCTGTAGGTTTACCCCAGAATTTCTTCTGCAACATCTTAGGATTCAGTGTTTGGAAGAGCTGAATCAAAGTTCTAGCAGACATCATCACATTCTTATCTCTGTGTGTTTTATACTGAGCCAGGTCTTGGAGAAGTTCTTCAGTCATGGCTAGAGGACATCGAGCTGTTATCTCTTTTATAGCATTGATTCCTACTGTCATGACCTCCCCAGAGTTCTTGTCGGTGACAAAATTATTGGCCACAGTCATGAGCACTGACTGAATGATCTCTGGGGGTACTAAGTGATGAGATGCTTGGGCAGCAAACAGAAGGATCTTTGTTACTTCTCTTTGGTGGCGCTGCAGAAACCTTTGCACAAATGGATAGAAGTTAAAGAAAAAAGCTCGTGAATTCCCACCAATCTGGAGATGAGGTTCATGAGCATCATTTTTACCTCAAACCTCTCCGTAGAGCTCTCTAGCTGCTTTAGTAGTTTTTCTGCAAAATCTTGGGGATCATGACTCAACTGAATAGCTGAAAAGTTAAAGACCTCTGGTTTTTTCTTCTTTTTTTTGTTTCTTGAGCACTTTCATAGCCTTTTCCAACCTTCTCTTGTGTTTGGAGCTTTTCTTCCCTGTGGCATATTGCACTAGCAGGTCTCTTGCTGTTGGTCCTTCATCCTCAGATTCTGAGTCGCTGTCCTGTTTCTCCTCTTCATCTTTCCCAAGGAAAAATGTCAAAGCAGCAACTAATATCTTGGTGACCTTAGAAAAATATGCAGTTGTGATCACATTGACAGTTTTGGCATCATTCCAGATGTTTCTTCTGCAGAGTTCAATCATCACATCCAAAGATATCTTGGCTACAGTTGCATTGCTGTCTCTTAACATGGTGTACATGAAATTCTGCAACACTATATCCACTTTATTGTTCTTGTATTTTGCATTTATATTCTTGATATCAGTGACAATATGTATGTATAAAGTCTTTCACAGAAGCTTATCATGGCAATGCAGAAGTTCAAAGAAGAGTTCCAGCAAACTTGATGGATTGATGAGATTCTAATTTCTCAGCAAGATGGAAGCTTTGCAAAATGTCATTTGAAGATCTGGATACAAGATAGTATGATTGTAGGAGAGAAGATCTTTCAGCTCTTGAGGAAAAGTACTTAAATGTTCTAGATAGCAGTGACCAATCTGTGCCATAAACATCACCAGTTCTGCCAATTCTTTGCTAGGTTTGTTTGGTTGTAATTTGAAAATCTCCACATTGGATTTGTAGTGATTATACTGCTGTAGAAACTCCTCGACGTAGGCTGGAGGATCCTGCTTGATCAGATTCTGTAACTGCGGCAGGTTGCTGGACAGCTTGTTATTGTTTCTGTTAGACATGTTGGCTGCTGACTGGCTCCGCAGGGAACAGTTTTAAGAAACCCCAATACATCATTGGTTTTTGATGTAGTGATCCACAATTCATTGTTTTCATATAACACCCAGTGCTCCATGCAGTACGTGCCCTCTTTAATACCCATCACTGGGCTAGCCCATCCCCCCACCCCCTCCCTCTAAAACCCTCAGTTTATTTCTCAGAGTCCATAGTCTCTCACGGTTCATCTCTCCCTCTGATTCCCCCCCTTTATTTTTCCCTTCCTTCTCCTAATGTCCTCCATGTTCCACAAATAAGTGAAACCTTATGTTTCCTTATGTTCCACAAATAAGTGAAACCATATGACGATTGATGTTCTCTGCTTGACTTATTTCACTTAGCATAATCTCCTCCAGTCCCATCCATGTTGATGTAAAAGTTGGGTATTCATCCTTTCTGACAGCTGAGTAATATTCCATTGTATATATGGACCACATCTTCTTTATCCATTCATCTGTTGAAGGGCAATCTCGGCTCTTTCCACAGTTTGGCTACTGAGGACATTGCTGCTATGGCCCTTCTTTTCACTACATCTGTGTTTTGGGGGTAAATACCCAGGAGTGCAATTGCTGGGTCATAGGGTAGCTCTATTTTTAATTTTCTGAGGCACTTCCACACTGTTTTCCAAAGTGGCTGTACCAACTTGCATTCCCACCAACAGTGTAAGAGGGTTCCCCTTACTCCACAACCTCTCCAACATTTGTTGTTTCTTGCCTTGTCAATTTTTGCCATTCTAACTGGTGTAAGGTGGTATCTCAGTGTGGTTTTGATTTGAATTTCCCTGATGGCTAAAGATGATGAACATTTTTTCATATGTCTGTTAGCTATTTGTATGTCTTCTTTGGAGAAGTGTCTGTTCATGTTTTCTGCCCATTTTTTGACTGGATTATTTGTTTTTTGGGTGTTGAGTTTGAGAAGTTCTTTATCTTGGATACCAGTCCTTTATCTGTAATGTCATTTGCAAATATCTTCTCCCATTCTGTGGGTTGCCTCTTTGTTTTGTTGACTGTTTCCTTTGCTGTGCAGAAGCTTTTTATCTTGATGAAGTCCCAAAAGTTCATTTTTGCTTTTGTTTCACTGGCTTTTGGAGATGTATCTTGAAAGAAGTTGCACTTTAGCCCCTTTCTATTCGATTATCATAATGCTCTTATTGTATAAGTCAGAGCACATCACTCCTCTGACTCCTCTGTTCCAAACCCTCCAGTGGTTTCCCATCTTAATAAGAGCCAAATGTTTTAAAATGGTGTACAAGGCTCTGGAGGATCTGTACCACAACTTTTCTCTCTGATCTTATCTTCCACTGCTCTCCCCCTCACTCACACTGTTGCTGCCATATTTACCTGTAGACGCTGTTTCAGTTTCTTTGCATATCTTGGCATGCTCTTGCCCTAGAGAGCTGCTTGTTCCACAGGTCTTTACTCAAGTATCACCTCAATGAAGCCTTCCCAGGTCAATCAAAAATTCCAAATCCTGTCCTGCCTCACCTGCCACCCACAACATTCCCTACCCCCATCCTTGCTTCTATTTTCTTCTTCACTCTTATCACTGACTAACATTCAGAAGAGCGTCTCATGAAAAGGCTAAGAGCTTGGAGTCTAGAGTGAGACCTCCTAAATTTGACCCATCATTCTTGTGTAACCTTGGGCAAACCTTTGACCTATAAGAGATGGAAGCTGATGGATAAATTCTTTCTTTTTTCTCCTCCAGGAGAGACACTCCTAAAATCACTGTTTAAATGGCTTCTTGAAGGACAGCTTGATAGCACATTCTTATATTGGCTTTCCTTCCTTTCCTGTTTGTCCCTGGGACTGCACATCCTAATAAGGTAGTAGCACATAAGCCATTTGCCTCAGGTTCTGCCTTCTGAGGAGACCAAGCAAAGACACCATTATCCACATGAACTATAAATGGAAGAAGTTTCCTAAAGGGGATATCCAGAGGAGGAAGAAGTCAGGAGGAAGAACACCAATACCCAGAGGAGGAAGAAGTCAGGATAGGCAGGCAGAAAGCTCAGACAATCACTACAGGGGTGGTCCTACTGTCCTAGCAGTGTCTAACTGACATGACAAAGATAAAGATACAGGTGGGTTGGGGAGACATGCTGGCTTGTTAGACTAATACAGACCAAGATGCATGGCCATTAGTTTATGGAAAAGGAGACCATTTTTTAAAAGCTAGTATAATACGGAAAATTTACTAATTTATATTCTCTTAAAAAATTTTTAGAATCTTACAATTATATTGAACAATCAATCACATAGTACAAAAAAGGGTTTTAAATAAGTTATAAACAAAGTCTGGAGTTGTGGAAATTAAATATTGTGAAATGGCATGCAATTAAAATGCCCTAATTTGTTTGTGAAGTGAGTAAATAACATTAATTGCATTTAATTAGGAGAAAACAGTATACATAAAAGTTTAAAAATCTCATGAGTAGAGTCCTTTCCAGTCTAGTGTTTTTTTTTCCAAGTTAAATTCTAATTTTTTTATTTTATTGTTATGTTAATAACCATACATCATTAGTTTTTGATGTAGTGTTCCATGATTCATTGTTTGCATATAACACCCAGTGCTCCATTCAATACGTGCCCTCTTTAATACCCATCACCAGGCTAACCCATCCCCCCACACCCCTCCCCTCTAGAACCTTCAGTTTGTTTCTCAGAGTCCATAGTTTCTCATGGTTTGTCTCCCCCTCCAATTTCCCCCCTTCATTTCCTTTATATTTTAATACAATATTTTGTTTAGTAAACATGTTCATAATAATGGCATACAATGAGGTTAACTTATCACATTTCTAAACAAGCAAAATTTGAATTAATAAAGTCTTTCCATATTCCTGACCTTCACTGAGGACCTTTTACCTGTATGGAATTTAAGTCACAAAGGGCACACTATGAAGTGTTTATATAGACATGTATTTATTATTATGAATGAAGCAACATGGGGCCACTCTCCCTTACTAGAGTTACCGGAAAGAAATATGTTATGACAAACTCATTGTATAGTTTCATTTGAGATGTTCCAATTATCTAAGATTTCACTTAATGTGAGGGATGGTGAAAGAATGAATTTGCGTAACTTCTTTAAGAAGTAAGTTGAGGAAATACCTGTAACTCTTTTACAACAAAGATATTAAGCATTTCAGAGCAAATCAATATTTGCAGGAGTTTTAGACATAAAAGATCATGAAACTAGAGCTGGGAGAGATGGGAGAGATGAGGGTGAATAGCCTTCTCATTAAAAAATTACTGTCGCATTGACTGGAAGTCCTAGCCATAGCAATCAGGCAACAAAAAGAAATAAAAGTCATCCAAATTGATAAGGAAGAAGCAAAACTTGTGGACGACATGATACTCTACATAGAAAACCCAAAAGACTCCACCAAAAAAACTGCTAGAAATGGGGTACCTGGACAGCTCAGTTGATTAAGCATCTGCCTTTAGCTCAGGTCATAATCCCAGGGTCCCGGGATTGAGCCCCACTCCAGGCTCCCCAAGTCTGCTTCTCCCCTGCTTGTGCTCTCTTGCTACTCTCTCTCTCTCTCAAATACATACATACATACATACATACATACATACATACATACATACATAAAATCTTTTTAAAAATCTGCTAGAACTGATAAACAAATTCAGTAAAGTCACAGGATACAAAATTAATTAACAGAAATCTGTTGCATTTCTGTACACTAATAATGAAGCTGCAGAAAAAGAAATTAAGAAAACAATCCAATTAAAAATTGCACCAAAATAATAAGATACCTAGGAATAAACCTAACCAAAGAGGTGAAAGACCTGTACTCTGAACACTATAAAACACTGATGAAAGAAATTGAAGATGATGCAAAGAAATGGAAAGTACATTCCATGCTCAAGGATTGTTAAAATGTCTATACTACATGAAGCAATCTACACATTTAATGCTATCTCTATCAAAATACCAACAGCACTTTTCACAGAACTAGAACAAACATTCCTAAATTTGTACAGAACCACAAAAGACACCAAATAGACAAAGCAATCTTGAAAAAGAAAAGCAAAGCTTGAGGCATCACAATTCTGGACTTCAAGTTATATTACAAAGCTGTAGTGATCAAAACAGTATGGTACTGGTACAAAAATAGACACACAGATCAGCGAAATAGAATAGAAAACCCAGAAATAAACCCACAAATATATAGTCAATTAATCTTCAACAAAGCAGGAAAAAATATCCAATGGGAAAAAGTCTCTCTAACAAATGGTGTTGGGAAAACTGGACAGCAACATGCAAGACAATGAAACTCGACCACTTTCTTACACCAAACACAAAAATAAATTCAAAATGGATTAAAGACCTAAATGTGAGACCTGAAACCATAGAAATCCTAGAAGAGAACATGCAGTAACTTCTCTGACATCAGCTGTAGCAACTTTTTTCTAGATATATCTCCTAAGGCAAGAGAAACAAAGCAAAAATAAATTATTGGGACTACATCAAAATAAAAGGCTTTTGCACAGCAAAGGAAACAATCAACAAAACTGAAAGGTAACCTGTGGAATAGGAGAAGATATTTGCAAATGATGTATCCAATTAAGGGTTGGTATCCAAAATATAAAAAGAATTTCTAAAACACCCAGAAAACACCTAGAAAAACAAATAATCCAGTTAAAAAGTGAACAGAAGATATAAACAGACTTTTCTCCAAAGAAGACATACAGATGGCCAAGAGAAACATGAAAAGATGCTCATCATCACTTATCATCAGGGAAATGCAAATCAAAACTACAAGGAGATACCCCCCTCACACTGTCAGAAATGGCTAAAATCAACAACACAGGAGACAACAGGTGTTGGCAAGGATTAGGAAAAAAAAGAACCCCCTTGCACTGCTGGTGGGAAGGCAAACTGGTGAAGTCACTCTAGAAAACAGTATGGAGGTTCCTCAAAAAGTTAAAAATAGAACAACCCTATGATCCAGCAATCAGTCTACTGGGTATTTACCCAAAAAATACAAAACAAACAAACAAACAAAAAAACAACCCACTAGTTCAAAGGGATACATGCACCTCTATGTTATAGCAACATTATTTACAATAGTCAAATTATGGAAGTAAGCCCAAGTGTCCACTGAGTGATGAATGGATAGAGAAGATGTAGAATATATATATTAAATACACACACACACACACACACACACACACACACAGGAATACCATTCAGCCATAAACAATGAAATCTTGCCATTTGCAATGACATGGATGGAGCTAGAGAATATAATGCTAAGCAAAATAAGTCAGTCAGAGAAAGACAGATACCTTATGATTTCATTCATATGTGGAATTTAAGAAACAAAACAATGAGCAAAGGGAAAAAAAGAAAGAGAGAGAGAGAGAGGGAGAGAGAGACAAACCCAGAAACAGATTCTTAATTATAGAGAACAAACAAATTGATTAAGGAGTACACTGGTCGTGATGAGCCCTGGGTGATGTATGGAAGTGTTGAATCACTATATTGTACACCTGAAACTAATATTACACTGTATGTTCACTAACTGGAATTAAACTAAAAACTTTAAAAAGTTACTCTCCCATTGAAGTCTTGGTGTAAAATAGCTAATATTTCCCTCTTTCTTTCTTTCAAACCATGGAAGGGAAAGGCAAGAGGAACAAGGTGCTCCCTTGAGGTTAGTCTGTGAGAGCTATCAATTCAGAAGTACGATGTGGAACTAAGATTTTTTTTTTTCAATATTGCATGCATCCTGTATTTCTGGTAAACTTATCTGGACTGTGCTATCATAGCTCCTAGTTATTTTTAGATCCTTTCACTTCCTAAGCTCTCGTGGAAGTGGGAACTACTATAGACATTGGTTTTAGCGCCCCTGTAGCATTGTTGACTTCAGAGGGGCTTCCTTTGCCTTCCAGTTAGATGAAGTAAGCCTAAGGGTCTTCTCTTTAACATGAGACATCACAGAACCCAATCCAAAGAAATGAAAAATTATCTTAGGTTTTTAAAACTTTCCAAATCTATGACCAATCACTGGCAGTTCTTTGTTTAAGCTACTTTAACCCTTGTTCTGGTGTTTAAGGCACTTTTACTTCATCATCTATGGAAAGAGAAGTATGCTATCAGGATAACGAAGGACAACAAAAACATGGAAAATTCATTAATAAGCATGGAGTGCGTTTCTTCCCCCACATTTTCACCATTGTAATTCTTACGTTCCCATTCATTTCTTTATTGGTTTTCTCTGTGTTCACAATATTCCATGGCACGGCTGGATTTTCAGGAGATGGGCTTTGGTGCTCCCTTAAATGGATAATTCTGCTTTTTCTCCCTCTCATGACAAGAAACAGCCTGTGCTTCTTTGGGGAGTCCAGCTCTTAACTAGTGATCTAAATTTCTTAGTCAAACTGGTCCTCCTTTATCTTTTTGTTATTAATAAACTAATAGATTCTTCAATTTCCTGTCCTGTCTACACCTCCCTTTTATATCCTTATAGTACCAGATAATAATCATAATCTCTTAACAAATTACTAAAATGTGTACTTTTAACTGTTTTGTTTAACATGGGCCTCTTCTAATAGTTATATTTTAATAATTTGGAAATTTAGGGGCACCTGGGTGCCTCAGTTGGTTAAGCGTCTAACTCTTGATTTCGGCTCAGGTCATGATCTCCAGGTTATGAAATTGAGCCCCGCCTTGATCCCAAGACCCCAGGACCCTGAGATCATGACCTGAGCCAAAACCGAGAGTCAGCTGCTTAACCGACTGAGCCACCCAGGTGCCCTGCAGGATAGTGTTACTTAGATGGATTTCTTATATTCAGTATTTGACTCCACATTCAGGCCCATTCAGAAAATCAGGTCAGATAAGTTTCTGACCATATGACTGAATGAACTGGCTCAACAAACAGCCTTGATTTCTGAGGCACTAAACTTTTTCTGTGAGTTTCTCCTTTCTCCCTTCTTTGTCTTTTATTCATCGAGTCTGCCTTCTTCCTTTTCTGGTTCCTTTCTTTTTGACACACAGCTTATACTTCTTAAACTGTAGGCTCCATGAAGGTAGCAACCATTATCTCCTTCTTTGCTCTGTCTGCATTGCCTAAATGTATGATAAATAATGGTTAGATAAGTCATAAGTTTAGAAGATTAAATCTGTAATAAATTTAATACCTATGTTATGGTGACCAAAATGTTCTGAATCCCCACAACATGAAGGTCATACTTCTTATATTTCTTCACTGTAGTTTATTTACCTGAAAGTCCTTTCAAGCAAAATATTAATTGCATTTCATTATACACTGATAATATCATCTTTTTACTTAAAAAATCAATTCTGTAGAAATGCGACTGGAAGAAAATATGGTTCCTTCAGATAAAATGGATCCAGACTTTAAATGAAATAGATTGTATTTGAGTAAGAACTATTTGAGTTCCCTGCTTGGTAAGTATTTTCTTCTCTTCCTTGAACATGGCAAGAAGTAACTGTACTCTTAGGCTGAGTCATTTTGAAATACATGGTCAATTTGTCTTACTTTAGCTAATTTAGTGCCTTAGTCCTTTCCTTTTGGTTTAAAAGTGAGGACCAGAGTTTTGTTGGGGTACAGTCTTATCTCTCCACCCAAAAGCTATTATTCTGTTTGAATGGCTATAGAACTTTGGAGTAGTCCATTTCTATTCCTAAGACCATTTAGTTGTCAAATCTCAGGCCATTAACAAAAATGTATCTTTTTAATGGTGAATTTTAAAGTAACCAGGTTAACTTAGGTTTCCTAATATAATCACCATACATAATTTAAATCAATTAATTAATTACCAAATTACTTTACTTATATACTGAGGTTTGAAAATGTAAGCACAATGCCTGTGAAATTTGCAGTAATTATAATTTTTTCTCTTTTCCTATATAAGAAAGAATACTTCCTGTGAGACATTCCTGTCCACCTCCCACCCCATTGGGTGATGGAAACTTAATATTCCAATTAGAAGTGTTCTAGCTTCTGCCAATTTAAAACAGCATTTTTTATTTGTCTTTAAGGTGTATCCTTTTGTATACATATTCAACCAAACTGCAGTTTCACATTTCTTACCAGAACTGTTTTGTTTTTGTTTTTGTTTTTTTTTCAGGGATATACCTCCTCCCTTCCAGTTCAACAAACTGTATACCCTTGGGGTAGAGGTCCACGGTCTATATGTGAGTACTTGGCCTTGATCCTCAGAGGCCTCTAAGTATGTGCCTCTTCTGCTCTTTGGCCACCAGGCAACCTGCTGTCATCTGACCCCCACCAGTTAAGGTGTAAATTATCCTGTCTGGTCTGTTTTAGCCTGTTTCTCCTGAACCTCTGGAGAAAAATCTACAATTAGTGCAATTCACAGTTTTGGGTCTTTTTTCTTGGCTTATTCTGGGGCTATTGGTCCCTCGGTGCCACTTCCCCACATTTGGCTCCATGTTGGCTCTCACTACAAACCCGAGTCTCAGACACATAATTCACCAAGCCACTGGTCAGGCTGCCTAACCCTCAGCCTCTGGTATTTTGAAGAACCTCCTTTCTCACTCAACAAAACTCAGCTATCTAAACTGTTGCTTACTACTAAATATAAGAACCTCTAAATGTAAGTCTAAATATAAAAACATCTTCGGGGCCTAAGTAATGACTTCTTGGTTTCAGACTCCATCTGTCTTTTTCCTAAAGTGCTGAGACTCATTAATCAGTGAAGAGGCACAGGAAATTGTGATTTAAGGGAAAGAGAAAACCTGATTGAAATCAGAAAACAGGACAAAACAACTAAAAAATCAGAAGAAAATATTTTTTAAAAATCTTTAGAGTGTATCATTGACATAGCAATAAAGCAAAATATACTAAGGACCCAGAGAGGTAAACAGAGTACTGAAACTGGATTTATTTTGAGGAAATCTGCCACACCCCAGTGAACTTGAGTTTCTGTTTCCATGGTCTTGCAGGTAAGGACACAGGAGGCAATTCCAGGGGCCTAGCCAAGGTGGGAGATCTAACAGAAACCTCCCCTCATAAAACAAGAGTCACAGGCTAAGTTTCATTGAAAAGGCAAGCCAGAAATAACACTCTCCGGGTGGCTTCAAGTAAATTTAGATTGTCTCAAACATTTTCTCTTACAGAAAAGAAAAATAATCTTCATTGAGAATCATAATACAGGCTGACGCTCACTTGTAGTTTAAAATGCATGAGATAAAGAGGAAGAGAAAATTAGTTATCTGAAAGAAATATGCCTGAAAACATGATGCAAAAATGTACTGTAAAGAGACACAGACATGAAAAATATGAAAGAGAGGTTAAGAGACATGGAGGTCAAAATAAGAAGCTTTAGCTTACATGTAATCGGGGCTTTCTGTAAAGAATGGAATGAGGGGATATAAGAAAGAGAATATTTGATAATGGGTGATACACGTCCAGAAATTATGCATGATACCAGTCCACAGAGTCTAGAACCCCAAGCAGGGACAATAAAAAGAAACTCTTTCTCAGACATTTTGTGGTGAAACTGAAAAATACCAAAGGAAAGGAAAGATACTAAAAACAGTCAGAGAAAAGAGAGATTGCCTTCAAAGGAATAACATTTAGAATGATAGATGACTGCTGGATAGCAACAATGGAAGGTAGAAGTCAGTGATGACATCTTCCATTTGCTAATGAAAATACCTTATATAAAGAAGGGCAAAAAGACATTTTCATATAAGTAAAAACTGAAGGAGTTTGCTACCAATAACTAAAAGAAAGGTGTACGAGATTGAAGGAAAGTAATCACAGATGGAAGAACTGAGATAGATGTAAGAAGGAATTATAACAAGAAAGAGGAAAAAATGGGGCTAAATTTAAATAAATATTTGCTACCTATAACGATTTAATATTTTGTGGAAGTTTTTAAAAAAGATAAAATTCTTAATATCTTGAGGAACCTCCATGCTGTTTTCCAGAGTGGCTTTACCAGCTTGCATTCCCACCAACAGTGTAAAAGAGTTCACTTTCTCACATCCTTGCGAACATCTGTTGTTTCCTGTCTTGTTAATTTTTGCCATTCTAACTGGTGTAAGGAGGTATCTCATTGGGGTTTTGATTTGTATTTCCCTGATGGCTAGTGATGTTGAACACTTTTTCATGTGTCTGTTAGCCATCTGTATGTCTTCTTTGAAGAAGTGTCTGTTCATGTCTTCTGCCCATTTTTTGACTGGATTATTTATTTTTTGGGTGTTGAGTTTGAGAAGTTCTTTATAGATGGGATACCAACCCTTTATCTGTAATGTCATTTGCAAATATCTTCTCCCATTCTGTTGATTGCCTCTTAGTTTTGTTGACTATTTCCTTTGCTGTGCAGAAGCTTTTTATCTTGATGAAGTCCCAAAAGTTCATTTTTGTTTTGTTTCCCTTGCCTTTGGAGACGTGTCTTGAAAGAGATCGCTGTGGCCAATGTCAAAGAGGTTACTGCCTATGTTCTCCTTTAGGATTCTGATGGATTCCTGTCTCACATTTAGGTCTTTCATTCATTTTGAGTTTATCTTTGTGTATGGTGTAAGAGAATCGTCCAGTTTTATTTTTCTGCATGTGGCTGTCCAATTTTCCCAGCACCATTTATCGAAGAGACTCTCTTTTTCTTCATTGGATATTCTTTCCTGCTTTTTGAAGATTAGTTGACCATAGAGTTGAGGGTCCATTTCTAGGGTCTCTATTCTGTTCCACTGATCTATGTGTCTGTTTTTGTGTTGAGATGCCTTTCAACAGACAAATGGATAAAGAAGATGTGGCTCATATATACAATGAAATAATACTCAGTCATCAGAAAGGATGAATACCCATCATTTGCATCGACATGCATGGAACTGGAGGGGATTATGCTAAGTGAAATAAGTCAAGCAGAGAAAGACAATTACCATATGGTTTCACTCATATGTGGAATAAAAGCAATAGTGCAGAGGAGCATAGGGAAAGGGAGGGAAAACTGAATGGGAAAAAATCAGAGAGGGAGACAGACCATGAGAGACTCTGGACTCCAGGAAACAAACTGAGGGTTACAGAAGGGAAGGGGGTGGGGGAATGGGGTAGCCGAGTGATGGGTATTAAGGAGGGCACGTGTGGCGATGAGTACTGGGTGTTATACGCAAACAATGAATCATGGATCACTACATCAAAAACTAATGATGTAATGTATGGTGATTAACATAACATAATAAAATAAGAAAAAACTAATGATGTACTATATGCTGGCTAATTGAACATGATAATAAAAATAAATAAATAAATATAAAAAGATAATATTCGTGAAAATAATAGCACATGTTACAAATTATGTGATTGAAGTTAAGGTTTTCTAATGTTCTTGATTATTTGGGAGAAGAGTAAATACATTTGTTAACTTTAGATTTTGATCATTTACATATGCAAGCTGAAACATTCTGAGTAATAACAAAAAAGAATGGAAATGGAGTGTACAATTTCCAAACTAGTAGAGAGGAAATGTAATGAGAAAAAAATCAACCTAAAAGAACATAAGAATGGAGAAAAAATGAAACACAGGAAAGGCAGGACAAATAGAAAGCGAATAATAATCCAAATATATTTGTTATGGCAATAAATAGACAAGACCAAATCCTTTAGTTTAGAGACAAAGTTTGTCAGATAATTGTTCTTATATTAACTATATGCTGATTATTAGAGACCCTCCTAATGAAGAATATAAAAATATAATAAGTAAAATGATGGAAAGAAGATATATTAAGCAAATAACAATAATAATAATAATTAGCTGGGCTATTTCTATTAATTTTGCATAATTGAGATTTTTTCCTAGAACTCGAAGAGTCTCTACATAATGATAAATGTTTCAATTCACTAGGGAAAAGTATTTCTAAATATGTATGTGTCCCAGAACTAAATTTCAAAATACATAAAGTAAAATTTGACAGACTACAAGAAGAAATAAGTTCATTTTCATAATGAAAGACTTAAACACATCTTTCTAATGAATTGGTACAAAAGCAGAATTAATTGATCTCTTGAACCTAACAACTGTAATTTAAAAGATTCATGGAAATTTTCAGAAAATTGAGCACATACCAAGCCTAAAAGGAAATCTCAACAACCACCTCTTATACTAAAAGATACAACCTCATTAAGTTGTCCACTGGGAAGAACTGGCCACATGTAGGTAAGCTTGTTCCAGAGAGGATTTTCAACTCTGGAATGTTTCCACTGGCCTGGCTTATTAGTCCCTTCATGTTTTATGGCCCACCTAAAACAAAATAAGAGACAAAAAGGAATTTAGTAAGATTAAATATCACTTCAAAATATTTTTAAAAATCAGGGAAAAATTGGCAATGTCATAACTGACACTGGAATTTGAGGCAAAACTCAAAGTGAACAATCATTTTATAATAACAATGACATAAATAACAATACTAACAGAAAAAATCAAACAAAACTTTTTAGACATTCAAAGAGAAACTGACATAAACACAATTATTGTGAAAGACATCATTATAAGACCAATAGATTATAACCACCAAGCAAATTTTTCTAGGGTAGCAAATAAGAATATGAAATATCTGACTGGTACAACTAATAAATGTAAGTATGCTCATTTATTTATATACATTGTAGCCTACTAACAGAAAATACGTTTCTCAACAATTCTTTGAACATTAGTATTTGCCACATACTAACAACGTAAAACCCCAATAATATAACTTAAAAAACACATTCTTGGGTGCCAGCGTGGCTCAGTCAGTTAAACATCTGCTTTTGGCTCAGGATCAAGTCCAGAGTGGCGCTCCCTGCTCATCAGGGAGCCTGCTTTTCCCTCTCCCCCACTGCTAGTGCTCACTTTCTCGCTCTCTCTCTCTCTCTCTCTCTCTCAAATAAATAAATAAATAAAATCTTTAAAACAAACAAAACACATTCTCTCTCCCCAAATATTATTATATCATACAAAGAAAAAATAGTATGATCAATAGCTGTTTAGAAAGCAATGAAAATAATCATGAAAACATATAATCTAGAATTATATTCAAAGGTAAATTCATAATGTTAAGTGCTTTTTTAAAAAACAGCCAAATTGAGAAGGAGAACTAATAAACATTCAAGTCAATTATTTTAAAGTATATATAAAATTGTCCCATGGAAAATAGATGAAAGGAAATAATATTCAAATAGAAATAAATAAATTAGAAAATAGAACATCAGTAGAATGGTTCAAAGAAATGTTTTTGAAATAAAAATAAAATAGCAAATCTCTTGCAAGTAAATCTAGATTAATATAATACAAACCAAACGGAAAATTGAGCTAAATATTTGGCATAGAAAAGATTGAAAGAGTGTATTATGCACGTGTAAGTTAATAAATGCAAAAATTCTAATGAAATAAATGATTTTTCTTAAACCTCGTAGATTTGAAACAGAAAATAAAGAACATGCCCTTGCTCACATAACTTCACAGGTCATAGACCAGATCATTTTCATGCTATATAAAATATTTTAGACCATAACTACATAGAAAACTAGTTAATTCATTCCATAAAGGAGAGATAAGCTTCATAATAAAGTCTATCACTGGTAATTTAAGAAGACAGTAATTTTACTTAAAATTAAGATATAAAATTCCTTAATCAATATTAGCCAATAAAATTTAACATTATGGCAAGAGAATAATCACTATATACAGTAAGTCATACTGAGCCTAGAGAGGAAATGATGGGCATTTATCAATATAATAAATCACTGATTAATGAGGGAGAATACAAGAAGCAAACCATCACTTATAATTTTCGAGCATATGTGATGGTCACTGGAGCCTAAAAGTTTTCTGAAATAGCCCAGCCCCAATCAGAACCATCTGCAATACTCAATCTCCCATAAGCTTGATGGAAATTCTTGGGGCCTGGGCAGCAAGGGGTGGGGTGGCTGGAAAGACTTGTTCCCTACCAACATGGAACCAGGTGGAATCAAGTTGAGGGCTCTTATAAACCAGGGCATATAGCTCCTGTGTTACATTTCTCTTCTCTCAATGAAATCATGTTTTAGTTTCCCACAATGCCTCCCAGAGTGTTAGCTACATACTTTAAATACCCAACCACCTGAAATGAAGTCTAAGGAGAAATGGAAAGTTCATTCTTTCAGACAACATATTTGAACCATGGGAAAATGAATCAACCTCAGAAAGTGGTAAGCTCCTGCTGTTGCTGGTGAAATGACAGGAATACACACAATTGGTTCACAACAATTTTTATGTTTCTGAATACCTGGCAATCTCCTAAGGATCTGCTTCTATTGCAAACCTCTCTAGTTGTAGTTTTTTTCATCCACATCTCAAGTTCTCCTGGCCCTGAAGGTGTATGTGGAAGCTCTCTTCCTTGCTCCTCATAACCACTTCCAGACTATTGCTCCTGCATCCTCCTCCAAAGATCTTTGCTTCCAAGCACATATCAGTAGACCAGAGCACCTATTATCCTTCTTTGTTGCATTCATATCAGTTCTTCTATATCTTTCCCTCTCATTTATTGAAGATTTTACCATCCTGGCTTGTTTTAGTTCTCTCCCCCTCTGCTCCTGTAATCATTCAATGTCTTTTAAATATCTAAGTAGACAAACGCCCTGGCCTCTCAGTGCCTCTAATGATCTTAACTCCATCTCATATCAGCTACCCTTCCCGTGGACGCAGACTCAAACTGATCATTACAAATAACTGTACCACTTCTAAAATATCAATTGCAAGAAGCCCACCTTCTCACCATCATCTCCCTTTTCTCTAGTTCACACATTTAAGTAGCCCACTCTAACAATTCTTCACTCTACCAGATGCTCCAAACCATTGTTTCTAACACCTTGTCACACTCCATAACTCCCTGCCAGGTCTACTCTTCCCTCTATACTTAGCCAGGATTCATGGTCCAGCATTACAGCCACCCTCTTGTCCTGACTCATTTCCCTACTCTACCTTCTTTGTAGTCAATTTAAAAAAAAATAGAAATCAACCCCAATCCAATTCTTTACCTACTGTTCAACAGTTAAACAGTGGCTAGAGAAAACACATAAGAAACCATTAATGGAATCATAATAAATCAACAGAGAACAAGGAGAGTGGGAGGCAGTGAGGATATATTGCAGATTGTTTTGAGAATTTGAGTAGCTTTGGGTTCCCACAATGATTGGAGGACATTACTGTCATTTCAACTGGTCGGGAATGAAGAATACCAAATGCCCTTCAAAGTACAGGAAAGTCCTGCACAAAGAGTTTGTCCTGCATTCCACAGACTTTCAAATTTCCCTCAAAACACTCATGTTAGGTGGATACATACTTATCTGAGTCCAAAACCAAACTACATTTTATAATAAACAAAGTATTTTTGCATGATTATAATACACACCAAATTTTCTAGGAGTGCAGCACCCTCAAATATCTCAAAGAAGAAAAATTTGATGCTTCATGTGTCATTTACTCTTTTGGAAAAATCCTATCACTAATGACACTACCATTCATGGTTTTTGAGTCATGAGTATAACACAACTGTATAATTTGGCATTTGTAGTTCACACATTTAGCTGGTATTACATATAGGAATAAGAATCTGCAAACTTAATCATATTGTCCAGTATAGCTGTGCTGAAAATTTATACTGAAATGTATATTACTTTTATTTTTAAATTATTTTTCTTTTACTACCATTATTATTACTAGACAGTCATTTGTTTAGAAATTATATTGGTGTATAGGTTATCTTAACTATGAATTTGATTTTAGGATAGTAAAGGATCATTACAAAATATTTGTTATACAAAGGGAGCATCAGATATGATACTGCTGACAACCACTATTTTTAAATGTACTACCACAAACCTCAAGTGGGTCGTTAGGACTTCTGGGCCATCTCACTGCCTTCCTCCAGCCCACTGATTCCAGGCCTCTGAGAAACACACCATTTCCTTCTCATTAAACCTCCCATACCCTGCCATCCATTGCTCAGTGCTGCTGGAGATCTTATTTCACTGAGAAAACAGAAGTGTTCAAAAGAGACCTTCCCTTTCCTCCCGTCAGCAAATCTTCTGGACTCCTCCTTCTAGACCCCTACACTTTACCTGTCTTCCTGCTACAGTGGAGCAGTCTGTGCTCCAGTCTAAGGCCAAAACTTCTGCTTGTGGCCTAAACCCTTATTCTCTCTCATGTAGGACTTTGTTTCTGCACTGCACTATTAATCTTCCTGTCCTCAGAGTCATTCCATCCGCGTAATATCTAACAGTCAGACATCTTTAAAAAAAGAAAAAAAAAAGAACTTTCTCTACACCCCACATCCACCTCCAGTTATTGCCTTATTTCTTTGTATTACTTTATAGAAATGCCTTAAAAGATTCATCTCCTCTTTTCTCCTTTTCTCTTAGACCAATTCCAACTGGATTTTCACCTCTGAAACTCCATTAAAACTGCCCCATCAGGATTTTCACATTACCAAAGTTAAAACTCATTTCTTAAGATATACCTGAACAGCAATGTCTAACAAAAGATCATTCTTTCCTTAAATACTTTCTTCACTTGACTTGACTTCCCTTGACTTCCATGAAATCACATTCTCTTGGTTTTCTTCCATATTAGTAGCCAAAATTGTTACTCTCCTCTTGCTTGCCAGAGGGTGGGAAATAAATCCCATAAAAATCTAGGGCTTGCTACATCAATGTAGTTTTTAGTGTCCACTGGTCTGGTATATGTAAGGATATTCCTCTAAAATAAAGGTCAAGTTGTTGCATTTTGTACCTCTTACTGCATCAACAACAAAAGACACAGCACTGATGGATCCTTTTGGGTTTAGAAACAACATGTACCACACTTCAAAAATACTGCTGTGACCCTTTTACCAGAAATCCCAGAAGGCTGTCAATTTCACCAGGTGTTCAGAGCATGACAGGAATCTGAAGCAGTTCCAGGTGGTGGTACAAGCTACCCTGCCTCCTGGATGGTATGACCTGGCAGATCCAATGGCCCTGGAGGTATCTGAAGTGGTGAGGATGCTGTGTTAAGTCTTTGGTGAGCCCCATACTCTTGTTGCAGTATAGACCCTGGCATTCTATAGCAAGATAATACTCTGTAATAGGGAACAACTCTGTTTTTGAAAAATAATCCCTGGTGTATTGAAAAGCTTTTTTTGAGACTGAGAACTGGAGCATTGTATCATCAAGTGACTGAAATCTGAACCACCTGGAATGAACTGAGTGTAGTCATATCCTCCATGTCATAAGGTAAGACAGATGCAATTACATTCTATTGTACAATGGAAGTGGTACATTCAGGATCAGGCTCAAGCCAAGTACAGAAGGCATTAGCCTATTGCAGTGTTTCCTCTCCCTTAATATACACATATGTCCTCGAGAGGATTTCTGTACAGCCATTGGCCAGAAGGATTCAAGCCTGGTTCACAAAGCAGTCAGTATGATATGTTAGTGCTGGTCAGAAGTGGACTACTGCTATACTATAGTCCCACTTGGGTGTGGTTGTGAAGAATAGTGGTGAAAAGAAATTGTCCTATTAGAGTTGTGAGTAGCACACTTGATCATCTACTTTGTAGAAAGGAATAGGTAATCAGAGCATGGATATACATTTATTCATGGGCAGTGATATTAATGATTTGGCCTGTTGTTCAGGAGCTTCAAAAAAGCAAAACTGAAAGATCAAGAATATGGAATTCTGAGAAAAAGGTATGAAGTTGAACCTACATGGAGGATACAAAGCATGCGAATTTTATTTCTCACGTTAATGCCCACGAGAGAGCATCCATCACAGAAGAGGTTCTCAACAACCAAGTGGACAGAATGACCATAGCGCCCATGAAAATGCTTATATATAAGGGAACCGTCTTATAGCAAAAGAGGTATAACAGTGAGCCACAGGATTCACTTGTCTTATATTGTACTTTGTCACTCAAAAGTGGCTTGCCTGATAGAATGGAGAAATGGCCTTAAAGTCTCAACTAAGGTTACAGATTAGGAAACACTTTGCAGGGTTCAGGTGCTATCCTAAAGGATCAGTATGTGCAGTGACTCCAGCAATATGTGTGTTGTGTCCTCAATAGCTAGAATATGTGGGTTCAGAAACCAATGGGTAGAGGGAGGATTGGCCCTTCCTACCATCACTCCTTATGGCCAACTTCAAAATTTGTGCTCCTGTTTCCAAAAGCAGGCTTCTCTGCATTAGAATGCTAATTTTCACTGTGGGAATACTTCTTCCATAAGATATATGTAAGATAAGTCTCCTACTGACCTACAGAAACCAGCATTACCTGGCCACTTTGGGCTCCTCACGCCAGTAGATCAGAAGGTCAATAAAGGAGTTACTCTATTGACTGGAAAACTGATCTTGATTACCATTATGAGTGAAATTTTCTCCTACACAATGGAGGCAAGGAGGAGGCAAAAGTCAAACCCAGGACCTCAGAGGCATCACTTAGTGCTTCTATGCACAGTGAAAAGTGCAAATGGGTAATTGCTGCAGTCAGTCTGATAATGGCAGAGAAATAAAGAGCTGAGACCTCTCAGGGACAAAGTCTTGGATAAAGTAACCCAGACTAAACAAAGTGCTGGACAAGAGTAAGAGAAATCTAGAATGGGTCGAGGAGGAGGGAGTTAATGCCTGTCAATTAGTCTTAAGGTCAGCATGGGGGACGGAGGCTTAATTTGCTAACCCTTTTTAAGTCATTTTAGAAGAATGCAACAGATGACCACATTGAAGTACTGGAAAGTCACTTCCCCCTCTTGAGACAGACTTGAGGGCATCTTGTACTCTTATGACATCTAGATATAATTAGAGGTGAAGTGGATTGGAGTGGAGCAAGAGTTAGACAGAACCAGGCCCAGTTCCTGTGTCTCTTCAAGTTCACTCATCCCTATAAGCTTCCCTTGTTCACATGCTCAGTGGAGATCCTCAGCCACCAGTGTTGTCACTCCATCTTCTACCACCTCCAACTCTCTCATCCACCTCTAGCGAGACGGCCAGGCTTTAGCATAGCCTCCTTAACATCCACTGAATCAGGAGCCAGAGTGGCTCCGTTTCCCAGATCTAACAGGTTTTTTCCACTATTTCAGCATGCAGATAAAACACTGCACCATGGAGCATGGGCTCTGGCTTCCCCAAAGACTACCTGAAAAGGCCCTGGAAAGGTCACTAACATAACCCAGAGGTGAGGGGGTGGTCAATGTGTCCTGGGGTGAACTTTGATTAATGAGGACTCACAGACAAGAAGTCAATAAATAAATCTGTTTCCTTTTCTCACCAAGATACAGTGGTTGTACAAGCCTGGTGGAAGTCATCCCAAGTGAGATTACTTAGGAAACTACGGCCACCTCCCTGATAAAAAGATACTTAGTATCTTTTTTCCTCCTTCCCTGCCACACTCTGCTTTTTCTTCCACTTTGGCTGACCTAGGACTGCACTTCCTAATAAAACCTTAGCATATATAAATGCTGCCCCAGGCCATTGTTTTCCAGGAGACTAGAATGAAAACACCAAGAAGAGGTAGGGAGAGGTCATTTAAATCTCTAGCCAGCCATACACTCAGGTAGGGTAACTTTTCATAAGGGCATGGAGACAGGATTTAATTATCAAGTGTAAGGACTCAAAAATAGAACTTCAACCATATTATACCATATGCTTATAATTTCTAGAAGCTACTAAAAGGATATATGGATAGAAACTTATTTTTCAGTTTCATTCTAAGGTTTTTTAAGAAAGGAAAAACATTCATTCTTCTGGTTGCAGTTCCTTTGTAACTTTAGCCCATCAGTGTCTTTAAAAGGAGCTGGTCAAGTTCAACTTACACTGTTAATAAACATTCACATAGAGTAAAGGCCATTAGACTTCAGAGTTCCAGCACAGTATGAGCTTTTATGTAAAAAGCAATAGACATATTAATATTCTGTTTTATAAATGAAGAGCTGACAAACCCTTAACTGTAATGGCACCAGCAGGCCGAGCTATAATGACTGTGCATGTGCATAACATAAATTAGAACTTTACAGCATTGTTAAGGACTCCAGAATCTTAATTCCTGAAAGCCTACACTAGGTGGAGACAGTGATTCGTGCAATGCTTGCAGGCAGCCTTTCTCTGATCCCTGAAGAATTTATCTCTATTTAGTATTTTCCCTTCTTCTCTTTAGTGTGAAAAAGGGTATTCTTGAGCAATTAGGTGTTTTTAATAGAAACATTATATAAAACAAAATGTCTTAGACTTTGGAAAGACCTACTTGAAAACACACATATACACACCGTACAAGGCCACAAAATAAGGTGTGAAGGCAAGTTTATTTATTTGAAATAATGTCTGTATTAACATTAACAATATAATGCCTTCTCATTAAAGGTAAAATTCTATTTACGATACTTCATGAGAATCTACCCCCAAGGATAGGAGTATGACCAAAGTTAAAATATCCTCGTGGATTTATCTGAGCCTAAAAGATAAAAAATCAGGAGCATTCAACATTTCAGTTGACACATACCTTCTCCTTCAAAAACTAGGTCCAGGATTGATCATATCAATTTCAGTCTGATTAATGGACTCACAGCTCCACCAGAATGTTCTAATCAATTAATCTTATAAAGGCATGGGAAACAAAAACACTTGAGATAATGTTATTGGAGTCCAGTGCCTTTGATGGAACTTCAGCGTGTTGGCAGGCTATGAGAAATTATGCAAGACTGTACCCACTGTGACAGAAAGGTATTATTTTACACTCTTATAAATCAACAGTAAAATAGAAACAAACCTAAATGTGTTGCAGTTGAAGAGCAAACTGTCTTTTTCATATTCTATCAGGACACAATTATATTGTTTCCAAAAATTTAATAAACATAGTAATAAAATATGATATATAATTTGGACCTGATAGAGTAAATTATAAATACCCTGGCAAATGCCAACTCAAATCAACAGTGTCTAACAAACATGCATGTAAAAATAATCAGATTCATACCCCACAACTGTCAGGGAAGCTCTTTAACTCTTTGCTTTGCATGAAGACCTATTTATTTAACTGCTCACTTTTCAGTTTTTAAGGTCATCTAAGCCACAGATTAGACCACTTAGAATTCATCCATAATTAATTTTAAATTGCATGGTTCCTCAGAAACAGCAAATAGCATATTATTCATATAGAATGCTAATATATCTCATACATTGATTTTGATAGAAATCAGTTTGCAAGACTAGCTTTAAGTACCTCATGTCTGAAAAAAAAAGGATAGGAAGAAATGAGTAGATTATAAATAATAATATTAATAACAACAGCAACTACCTATTTGATGGGATTTAATAATACCCCAACAGATTCCCATGGATTTGAACTACTGTGTAGCTTTGCGTGGTTCTAGTCCTCTAGACAGGGAAGAAATCATTTAAAATCAGAACCATATATATGAGCTAATTATTTTAAACACTGTATAATGGTTAAAAGAAATTTGGAGCCATCAAATATAACTCTCTAGTCTTATACCGGTACCACTGCATGAAATATTTTAGGTTACATCTATTTTGCAATTTGCACTGAATATTAAAGGTAAATTTAATAGTCTATATAATAATTATCTTTGAGATTAATTTCAGATAAATGTACCCCATCAGAAACAAGGCACTGAAGACTGGAGCATCATTAATTTACAAGCCAAAATTTACAAAAATCAAGTAAATTTTGCATATCAACATTATTCTACTTTATTCCTGGAATATTTGGTACAAACTAATAGATATAGTTGGAATTTGTTCATCTGCCTTATATATTCTCATTTACCCCATCTCTTCACATTATTTTGATAATTAGCAAAGTACTTAAGACAGAGACTGGATTTTAATGGCAAGTAGGGGCTAAGAAGGAAAACTTTATGATCATGTTTCCATCTTGCATAACTAGGAATGTCTAAGAATGAGAAATTGCTCTAAAAATTACACTGAAAATAATACTATTTTCATAAAAATTTCCATAATTTTATATTATATTCCTCTCAGTTGAAGATCATTAATTAAGTTGAAGACAATTAATTAAGCCCTTTAACACAATCCAAAGTTATTTTTTTAAGATCACTAATGAAATATGATGGAAACCTATCGTACATTAATGGTAATTGCTAGCAATATGTATGTATTGAGTGTAGAAAAATAAATGGATGTACAGATGGATATAAAGCCAAACCTGACATCTCTTGCAACTTTGCTTTTTAAAATAAGTCTTTGACCTGCTCTATTTTGTTTTGCTTTTTCTAGTTGGTTGAGCTTCCTGGTTATTTAGATCCTGGATACATAGAAGTAATCTATATTCAGCACTAAAAACCTATCATTATCTCCCATACTCAGAGAGTTTCACACTTGTGTAAAAGCAAAGCTCTCTTTGCAACTACAGTAAAATCTCTATCAAGTACAAGATTTGTAAACAAATTTAAAAAAATCATTTTTCTTTCAACAATACTTACTTATAGTGGAGCCCTGTGATCTGTGAATTCCTAAAATCTATTTCATTTATCACATATCTGGACCTGATAGGTTAGCTTTGGCATCCCAGCTCTTTGAGACATAAGCTCTCTGAAGTTCTTGTATTGATTTTTGTGCAAATAGGACAAATGAATAACTGTCTATTGAGTGCCTGCTCCTTCTCCCCAGCTCAAAGTTTGGCACTATAGAGAATCCAAAAGAAGTTAGAGGGCATCTGCCCTCAGGAAAGGTGCTGCATTTTAGGAAGAAGCAAAACTTACATATCTGGGGAAGTTTTTGAAAACAATACAGCATTTAATTTTAAAAATGGCACTCCCAATAGAAGTTACGACAGTTACAACTAATGGAAAGAAAATACAATGAAATTTATATTATGGAAAGAAACTGTTGGGGGGAAGGCAATCCTTAAAGGATGCTTGAATTTTATTTTTTTAAAGATTTATTTATTTATTTGAGAGAGAGAGAGAAAGAGTGAGCAAAGGAGGGGCAGAGGGACAGGGAGAGAGAGAATCTCAACCTGACCCGCACTGAGTGTGGAGCCGGATGTGGGGCTCAATCTCACAACCCTGAGATCATGACCTGAGCCAAAACCAAGAGTCAAACACTTAACCGACTGAGCCACCCAGGCTCCCCTTGAATTTTAAATACATGAAACTCTCATGAGTCTGGATTAGTGAAGGAGAAGACAGATGCCATTTCAAAGAATGGAGAAAGAATACAATCTTTTGCTATCATATAATAACTACAAAATATATGATTCTTTGAGTAAAAGCACAGAGTTCTAGCTGGAAGAGAGTGATTTATATGTACAGCCTTTTATTTCCCAGTCCTTGTTATGTCTAGTCAATTTTTTTTGCTTGAAGTATTTCACCATGTAAAGCTCTTGATTGCTTCTATTTATCCATATCAGGAGGGAATAGTTATCCTCTAAATAATTCTCCTTTCCTTCAGTAGTAATCGATTTTTAAATGGCCACCTGGCTACCCAGCTAAAGACAAGATTTGATTGCATTTAAGTGTAGCCATGTAGCAAAGTTCTGGCCAAATAAGCTATAAGTGGATATGCTGTGCACTGTTCATCAGCTCCCTTTCTGTCCTTTCCATCCTTTAATGTCCACCCACTGGTTTATCCAATGGCAATCCAAATTTCTAATTTTTTTAAGAAATGCTCTTACATTCACTGCATGAATGATAGATCTTCAAAAATATTGGCATTAAAATGATGGTCTAAGGGTGCTACAGTATGGGATTCGAGGGAATCATGAGATGGATTTTAGTCATCACTACTTCACTACTCAGGATAAGTCCACAGAGATTACAGTCATGAGGAAGTGAGTGATACCTTTTCATAAGTATTTCCTCTTCAGAAATATTTTTCCTAACAGCTTTTAAGTTCTACAGATTGTCTATTGTGAGTCACATTTTAGTTCTGCATCAAAGAAAGATCCTGAAAAAATGGATGAGAAAAAAGAACCAGTAACTGAGAGGGAAAGAAGAACACAGTCAAGGATACAAATGGAAAAGTCAAGAACAGTTATCCAGAGAAAAGAAATAATGAGATATGAGAGCACTGGAAAAAGAATGAATATCAATAGGAAGCTCAAAAATGTAATCAAATAACAACGATCTTTTGCCTAAAGTTCGTGTTGGGGAACGCCATCCAACACATTTCCACATTTATGCTGTTGGGGCCAGGAATCCAGGAACTGACACATTTCTCTCCCTGAAGAGTTCCAGTTTGGTAAGACCAATGGAATAAGTACCAGAGACAAAAGTAACCGGGGTGATCAATCATGGAGGTTTATACAAGGTACTGCAGGGAACTAACCAGTGAGTCACTGAGTATTCTTGAAGGGGGTGTAGTGTGTAGTAGAGGAGGTCAGTGTGGAGGAAATGGGAAGTCCTGTGTCCCAGTACTCAGAGTCTGGTATAGGACATACACTGCCCACATACTAATGAATGAATGAGCTAACCTGGACTATATTTAAAAATCTAGCTAGTGAATTCTAGGTTCCCAATTCTCCATATGTTTATACTCAAAATTCTTGAATTCTTAAATCTAAAGTGAGAGAATATAAATATTCCAAGATTTCCCTTATGTATAAGTAGAGTAAGAGAGAACTTGCACAATATGATTCAGCAGATAACAGAATAGCCCCCTACTCAAAACTATTTCCAAAATTAATCCTGAAATTCCATCATTACCATACAACTTCTTTATGCTCAAATGAGTATTTAGTTGTTTGGCCAAGACCATTGTAAGATTTGCAAAACAAAAGGTCAGTACATTATAATTTGTGGTAGGCTGAATAAAGATATCCATGTCCTAATCCCTGAAATATGTACATGCTACTTTATATGGCAAAAACAGACATTGCAGATATGATTCAGTTACGGATCTTGAGATGGAGAGATTATCCTGAATTATCTGAGTGGGCCCTGAATGTAATCACCAGTGTTTTTATAAGAGAAGACAGAGACATGGAGCACTGGGTCTTATACACAAACAGTGAATCATGGAACACTACATCAAAAACTAATGATGTAATGTATGGTGATTAACATAATAATTAAAAAAAAGAGAGAGAAGACAAAGAAAGATTTGGCCCTATGGAAGAGGAGAAAACAACATAACCATGGAAGAAGGAGAGATTAGATTGATAAGGCCACAAACCAAGGAATGTCAGCAGCTACCAGGGCAAAAAATGGATTTTTCCCTTAGAGCCTGCAGAGGTACTATGGCCCTGCTAACACCCTGATTTCAGCATAGTGATACTAATTTGGGACTTCTGGCTTCCAGATTTGTGAGGAAAAATGTTGTTTTAACCCAAGTTTGTGATAATTGGTTACAGCAAGCATAGGAAATTCATACATAATCTTCAGAATAAGTTACAAAGATCAACACTAATTGTTCCTGTGTTTTAGAATAAGTTTGTGAGTATAAAAATAGAGGAGATTTTATAATTTATATTTGTACATTCCTCTCCTACTTATTTTTTTTACCATAGACTTTTTAAGGGTGGTTTTCATTCATTTCTTTTATTAAAAAGTTGTAAATTGTAATCAGACTACATATAAAATTTTTTGTCCTGCATTTTTTTAAAACTAATTTATAACATTTACATTATGTTTTTCATTATCATGTTTTTCATACGTATCATTCTTAGCAATTGCACAAATGTTCATCAAAAATATACCTTAATTTATTAACCAATTCCTTATTAGTAAGTTTTTAGGTTGTTTGTGATTTTTGCAATTATATGAAACACTTAAATGGATGTATCTGTTCATAAAGCTTATTCTCCCTCAATATTTAGCATTACTTCCTTTTATAAGACATTTAGAAATATAATTGCTAAGTCAAAGAACATCAACATTTTTAAAATTCTTGATGCATATTGCCATATTGTTTTCTAAAGGAGTGGCGCCAACTGGAATTCTCTTTTGTAAAATCAGTCATTAAGCCAATATCTAAGGTTTGGGCCATAGTGTTTAAAATTACTTACCCCTGGGGCACCTGGCTGGCTCAGCTGGAAGAGCATGAGACTCTTGATCTTGGGGTTGTGAGCTCTAGCCTCATGTTGGGTGTAGAGATTACTTAAATAAATAAACAAACTTTATAAAGTAAAATTACTTAACTCTGATTCAGGAGGTGACCAAAATAAAAAGAAGTTCTCTAATAGTTATATAGGCATCCACACCAATTTTAGGTGATCTACCTGCTCTGGCATGGATCTAAAAACTTAGTGTGACCTTCTCAGAACTGTCTGGATTCGGTGCTTCTGCACATTGGACCTTTTAACGAGATTCACTTAAGATATAACAACTATTTGTTTAATTTTCTATTCACTTCCTAAGCTGCAAGGTTTGTGAGGACAAAGATTCTGACCACCTTGCACATGGCTGTATCCCCCAAATCTGGCACAGTATCTCAAAATGGGAGACAATAATATTTCTTATAAGAATAGAGGAGCACAAGTTAGAGGGGACAGTTATCTAGCTCAGAGTTCAAAGGCTCTAAAATTAGAGTTCCCATCTCTATACTTGAAGGTAATCCACTCCTTATGATCTTTTAAAAATATAAGCATAATCATCAAGCACCTCCATATACTACATATACATAACCTTGTGCTAAATTTTGTGGGGATTTAAAGAGAAGTATAAAGATGTAATGCTTGACCTTCCTATTTGGATGGACAGGATATACATAGTGAAATATGATTCCACAGAGCTATGTTGTCCAGTACAGTAGCCACTAATCACATGTGGCTCCTTAAACATAATTTGAATGAACTAAAATTAAGTAAAATAAAAGATGTATTCATCGGGCATACTAGCCACACTTAAAGTGCTCAATAGCTCAACACTGCATATAGCATGAGAGAAGGTAGTAAGATGTGAGAGGCAGATAGTTTGTCAGAAGTTGAGAGTACAGGGACATCAATGGGGGACAACTAGTTTGAACTGATTCCCATGGGACAGAACAGTTCATGAGTTAAAGAGGAAAAGTAAAAGCTTTTTGTTGGGAATTTAAAGAATGATTTAAGAAGCAAGCAGATCAGGAACCTCTCTGCCCATATAAATGGCCTCAATTGCCTAAATGGGTCTGCGTTTGACCACTATATGACTAAAAAGTTAATCATCTATGAAATGCCTTCATTCAAGACTCCCATTCTCATAACTTATTTTCTAAGTGGCAAATGTTTAAATGCTAAATCCTCAAATAAAATTGTGTTAAAGAATCCCTTTGGCCAATGCTAGATATAAACTTAACTGATGCCCCCTCTCTTTCTAACCCTCTACCCTTTTCTTTCAACTCCATTACTGTGATTGCTGCAAGACTATGGCATGGCCTCTGTTCTGGGATCAGGCTTGTGGGCACCCCGCAAGTCACTGTGGAGAAGCACCTCTTAAGCACTTTAATTCATGTTACTTTCCAAATTAGGCCATAATGAAAATATTAAAATCAGGTAGACATTCATCAGTAGGATTAGCTGACCCACCCAGATATACTCAAATAACTGATGGGAAGTTGCAGAAATGCAAGATTTATGCTACCCTTTAGGCATGATGAAAAACTGCGCTCATGACAAGGGAAGCTTCAGTGCATCTCACCAACTGCTTTTTAATGTTTTCTTTCTCATTACTGTGACCAAGAGTGGATGGGGAACACATTCCCTTTCCAGGCCTTAGGTCCAGATGATTCTTCTCTTGAATCTGAGAGGAACATATTGGCTACTTTATCTAGCCTATCATTTCTCAATGAAGAGAAAAGAGGTCCCATAAGACTTACTCAGCCCATACAAGTCAGAAATCTTAAGAAGAACTCATAGTAAACTCAGATCCCTACAGGTCAGTGAATCACACAACCCACAAGGGGAAAAAAAAAAATCCCTTTAGACATATTAAGCCTTGAATGCCCAGGAAGTAAACTAGTTTGTGCTATAATTTTAACAATTCAGTTCAAATGTGAGGGCCAATAAGTTTGTTAAGTGAACTGTTAAAATCAGGATGTAAGATGGACTTACCTCTGTTCTATCACAGCAAAATTGAGAATTACACTCTGAGAGACAAGAAGCAATAGCAACTTCCCATTGTCTCTGAGCCTCTCTAAAGTGTTTGGTGGAAGGCTGAGCCTCTAAAGGGTCCTTTGTATTTTCCTTCTAATGCAGTGCTTTACACAAAGAAAACTGAACAAACACATGTGAACGGTCCTACATCTGCCATAGCATTATACTATGGGCAGCATAAATTCAGTGTATAAGAAATGGTGTCTATTTCTACTAGACATAAGGATGTTGTCTGTTTTGTTTCAGTGCAATCCAGTGCCTAGAAAAGAATCTGGTACAGAGTTGCACTGAATAAACATTTGTAGAACGCAGCACCAACTGTAGTCTTGGGTAACCAAGGGCTCTGCCCTGGGCCTCACTCCTTCCCTTTTCCTGCTTCGCTCAGTGGGTGAAGAGTCCATGGAGCCGAGAGGAGGTGCCCACCTAGAGCCTCTGTATCTCCTCCCCACTTCTAGCCCATTCTCTGAGACCTCAGGGTTCCCTGGCCAAAAAGCCCCGAAACTGCTTCCAGGGATAGGAACAACCTCCTTCCTTGTTCTATCTTGAGAACAGATCATTGCTGGTGTGCAGTGACTAGTACTGAAATTGCCCCAAAGGAGCTCTGTCTGGGTGGGGACAAAGAATAGACATGTGCCTTTATCCCAATCCTGCACATTTTAGAGGAGGCTTGGTTGAACAAGTGAATGGATGCATGCATGGATAAATGAATGCAAGCAATGCCCTTACATGAGCCACTAAAATATACCAGGGAAAGAGAATAGAATGGGGTACATGGGCTTTCCCAATATTCTGAAAATGGCTAACTCTGTCAAGTTGGACAAGCACCTCTTTAATTGCTTTTAATAATCCATATCAACAGTAACAACATTGTCCAGAAAAATGGTGAATGTTCATGAGATACCTTGAATTTGCCAAAGAAAGCTGTTCTTTAACTTTTAGTCTGAAAATGACATAAAATGTAGATTTTAAAAATAAAGTCCTTACTGAGATGAAATTTTAAGATGTGTCACTTAAAATCAAAATAGATTCAAGCTTTAAATATAAGAAGAAAATTATAAATTCACAAAAATAAAGCATTTTCTCTTGTCAAGGCTCCACCTGGCACCAGACCGGACACCTAGAGGTGCACACCAGGCATTTGTCAGCAGGTCTGAGTGGATGAGAACAAGCATTTTGATGCCAGACCCCTGGAATTAAATCTTGGCTTCACCTCGGACTGGTGACCTTGGGCATGTCACTCAGGATAACACAATTCCTACTTCAGGGAGTTGTTACAAAAATTAAACACATTGTTATTTATAAAAGAATAGAACAGTGTCTGGCTCTGAGCACTCTGGAAGGGCTGGATTCCAGTGTTAAATGTTACATTACTATTCAATGACATTAAATGATGTGTGGTCCATACTGCTAGTTATTCTTACTATGTACCAAATTATATTCAATCTCAAAAAAAGACATGGTCTCCAAGTGTTGGTCGATTTAAATCTCTTGTTCTCTAAGTGATCTAGGAAGCAACTCTGGTAATAACAGTAGATTTCAACCATCTCAAAATATTTTTAGTGTGTTGCCACAGTTGACTTTGGTTAATGTAACATTAATTCAATGGGAGTTTTGTAAGTCAGCAGGTGGAAAGGCTGTGTTTTAACTTTGCTTTTCCCTGGCTAATGAAGATGTGTTCAACGTTTCAATCATTTAAGATCTATGCTAAAGTTATAGAATAATAAGAAGGAACCTAAGCTCCATCTGTACTAGAATGATGCATGCAAACCACACACTGAGAACCCCAAAGCGGCTGGAACATAGAAACCAAGGAGAGCTACGCAGGGACAGAGATAAATGGATCTTAGAAACTGTAAAGATAATGACATTTACGCCTTTCACCCTCCTTTTAGAGTGAAAATGACATCACTCAGAGTTGTTTTTATTTAAGAAAATTTTGGATTTTATTATTTTCCCTAAAATAGCTAAACATGAATTCTTGATCTTGAATAGTCACATAAATTACATGTATGAAAACACATGCATGTTAATGACACATTAACGGCAGTCCAGAGGATTTTCTATTTGGGGGGGTCTCACAGTTTTTGACTACTTTCCTCAGTATTGCTGTTGCTTTTCTTAAAGCATCTTTTGTTAAGAAGACACTTTACAACTTCTTCAACAGTGTGTTAAAGTTACACACCACTGAGCAAAAACCTTCAAATTCTAACATTACAATTTTAATAGGATATGTGAATATATTATCAGAAATGTCAGCAACACAATGAAATTAAGTTAATATACAATATCCACTAAACTTCATAACATTGCCTCCTTTTCACACAAATCAAACTGATTTGAAAGATAAGCAGTTGTTTGAAAATTAATAGCAACATTCTTTTGTTTCATTTTATGCAGCTTTAAAGACCAAAGGAGCCTTAGGAATTAATTGCAGGCTTCTAATAAACACAATGATGTAATGACGTATTTAACATTACTGTTTTTTGTTTGATTCCAAATAAATTGTAGATTTTTTCTGGTGTGATACTAAAACAATTACCATTTTGCAAAAAGGATAATTAATCTGCAATTTTTTCACATTAGATCATATATCTCTAAAGAGTGCCCACAGATTTGATAGTCTTCAGCTGCTGTGTATTTATTTTTCATTTTTTTCTACTGATGTACCGCCCCATCAGTGCTGACATTTAAATGAGTGAGTATTCAACACAAATGTGATCATTTGTACAGCATCCAATGCGGCCCCATACTGAGATGATTGCTTCTGGGAGCCATCCATGGGTTCTCAAATAGGGGGGAAAAGCCAGGAAAAATTTTATCAATTTACATTTTTCTGTGATTAATTTTTATGCAAATAAGGGCCCGACCGAGCTCCCATCTCACCTGAATCATCCGGATCATCAAAGACAAATTGAGCATCACTTATTTAAAAAATAGGCTTTAAACTACTCTACAGCTGTGTTGGAAAATGCTAAGAGCGGGGCATGAACTTCTCTAATATAACAGAAATAGATAAGAAAATGCTTTTTATGTGCATTTGGTACACAATACCATAAACATAGAACTTAACAAAATCGCCCCCCCCCCAAAACAATTGCCTTTGCTTTGAATATTCTCCAGTCTTTGTAAACATTCAGCAATGGGAATGACAGTGTATGAAGCAATATTTCCCCAATTTCTGAATGCATAATCAGAAGTGTTTCCCAGTAAGTGAAATATACTGACCATTACATGTCTTTGCCAACATTCTACTGCTTCTGGATGAACGTGTCTAATAAATAGAGTAAATATATAAGGGAAACAAAATGTCACAGAATTAAATGACAAATCTTAGTTGGTGGTTAGGGGATTTACATTGTCAGTATTATGCTGCATAAAATTGACACACCACTTTTAGATCAAATCTATACAATCTATTTCTAAATTCACCAAACTTCCACTAAAATAATAGAAGTATTTAATTTGCATTTGGAATCCAACAGAAATTATAAAAAATTTTAAAAAGAAATTATAAAAATCATAATGGATTTTTTTCAAATAAGAATATTCTTCAGATTTATGAACTATAAATAATGTTTTCCATGATATCTGGAATCAGGTTAACAGTGCAATTCATATAAATAAATTGGCACAGCTTACAAATGCCACCTCAGCAGTAACTAAGTTCAATTTGTTATGTTTTAGGAAAAGCTATATTTTCTCACATGGCGTCTTTTAAAAGTGTGCTTAGAGTTTTATATACATGACTCAGTTATCAAAATCTTCCCAGATGTCTCTTTTTCTCTCACTCATGAAAATAATCACCAGAGCAGAAATAAATTGTTGACAATTCTCTGAGAATGGAAACAGACCACAGGGGGTAAAAATCTGGTTATCTGAATGGGCTATATAATCGAAGGTTCAGCTAAGCTAAGGGAATTTCAACATAAACAATGCTCTTATTTCCAAGAATGGATTCTCCTTTATATACAATAGTGGAGGAATGCCAATCCTTTCCTTACTGCTGTGAGAAAAGTGCCGGACAGGAACAAGATTAGAATCTTAAAAGCTGTCCTGGGGAGCTAAATTACTGTGCCGTGTACAGGTGAGGACGTAAAAGAGCAAAAATAAATGGAGTTTATTCCATGGTTTTTAGAGTTTATTTCATGAAGACAGAAATAAAGATATCTAAATCCATAGTTACAGTCACTCCATGTGAAACAGCTCCGTGTGTGCGTGCGTGCGTGTGTGTGTGTCTGTGTGTGTGTCTGAGCTTGCGTTTGTATGGAATTGTATGACTCGGCCTCCTTCTCTCACCAATAAAAATATGCCATTCAACACCATATTCCACACGCACACAAAAACCAACAACAATTTCTGTTTATATTATCACTGTCTTCCTTCAAAAATAACCTGGGAAAAGACAGGTGTTTCTCTCACAAAAATTCACTAATTTCAGCCTGGTGAGCTATTTGTTGAGAAGTAGAATAATCAGATTCTTACAACTCTTGGTGCACACACACACATCCATCTAGTCTGATCTTCGGGTAAGTCAGTTTAAACCAGCCAGCCATAACATCATCCGATATGAGTCAGTCAGGAGTGGAAGCCATTCACAAAGTTCATAACCTGGACATTTCATATTCTCAAACAAAGGTGGGCATAAAGCAACTCTCAGTCCCCAAGCATTTACAAACTCTACCCCGACTTTAAGCTGCGGCTGTTTGGTTGAAAGCAGGTCAGCTGGCCACCACACAGCTGTTTTTTTCCAGTCCAGGATAGTTGCCAGTGTAATGTGAAAACGAGCCTGTCTCTCCCAGATGTAAATTGGCACCTCCCAAATGACAGGGGAACTGCTTCCACATGTGTCAACTGAGTACATTTGGGGACAATGGGACAAGGGACTGGATAAGGAGAAAACATTTAGGGATGACAACTCACAAACTTAGGGAAGAAATAACGTTGGTCCTAAAGGGAGCAGGAATCTAGGGCTCCTGAGGAGCGTCAGAGGGCCTCACAGCCACATACTTAACCTTGGCCACAATCTTTTTCACAGAAATCAAATGACGCCTTCTTCCATCTGAACAATCATTCCTTGATAATCGGCCTAACGAAGAGGACACTGATATCCTAATTTAAATGAAAAGTGCAACTTCTGAATTCTGCTGCCCAAACCTCAGAACTTCAGCACAGGAAACAAAATCACATCACATCTTGACAATAATGGTGAATCTTATAGATCTTAGGGTTAGGGACTCTGGAAGGAGAGTCAGAAATTGTAACAGAAAATTTCATCGTAATGTGCATTCTGGATTTGAAAATTAAAATATCTGTAAATTCCCCCCAGAATGATTATCTGCCTTTTTAATGATAAAAATGATAAGATAATCATAGTAAAACATTAAAGCATGTGAGTTTCTTTTTTCCCATTTATGGGGTGCCTATTTATGCTGGTTTTTAAAATTAAAATATAATTTATGTAGAGTACTGTACAAATCATACGTGTATAGCCCAATGACTCTTTACACATTAGACACTTGTGTAGAATTATGACCTCAAACAACAGATAGAATATTTCCATTACCTCACTTTACTCTTACTAAAATTAGATGAGGTACTAATAAGGTGAAATGAAAAAGGTGGGGCTCAGATAAATTGAGAAACTTGACAGAGGTCAAATAGGTGACAAGGCTAAGTTTCAAATTCACGATCATCTGACTCCAAAGTCCAGATTCTCATTAAGCCAAAGTGCTTCTATCCAAAGAAAAGACAATGAGAATATGGACACAAATTCCAAAATTAAATTACGCTAAATTGTTTATTCAAAATTAATAGAAAGAACATTTTATGGAATAATTTACTAAAATTGGCATTCTGATACATTCAATATTCCAAAGGATGCCATAGTTTTAGGGAGGGAGGGAAATTAGTTATTAGTAAGCCAAATATGGTAGAAAATTCAAATAGTGGATTAATAAACACAATAGAAGTTTCTCTGTTATGCATAAATCCAGAGACTGGCAATCCAAGGCTGGTATGAGAGTTTTTCCATCATTAGAAACCTAGAGTTTGTCTGGGTTTTTTTTCCCTCCATTATTCCCAAATCTTTTCCTTACTTGTGGCTGTCTCATGGTCACAAAATGGTTGCTGCAGCTTTAGCCATCATGTCCATTCTCCAAGCAGCAAGAAGGAAAAAAGGTAAGGATAAAAAGGGCACCTGCTTGATACCTTAGTTCGTACCTTTTACATAGGTTTCCCAAGGATTTCACCTAATGACTTCTAGTTTTTATGTAAGAAGCCACCTATATCTGCAATGGAGACCGAGGTATTTAGTATTTTGATTAGACCCATTTCCACCTCTGATAATCAAAGAAGAGGGAAGAACAGAAGTTTGGTAGACAATTAGCAGTTTCTTTTCCAGGAAGAGAAAAAAAAATTAACCCATTTAAGGACTTAGGGTAACACAAGTCTATGATACTGCAAATATCTATAAGACAAATAACTCTACTCATAACTAGAACTCATTGCACTGAAAAATGTCATCAAAAGGAATGATATTTTCTGAAGTGACTAGTGAAAATAACTTACTATTTTCAAAAATTTTAATCATTTAGAGAAAATCATAAGTGATATATTGGGTCATTCAAATAAATATTTCTTGAGTGTCTACAATGCCAGGAACTCTTCTAGGCACTTGGGATATAGCCATGAATAAGACAAAAAAGTTAACTGGTATTATGGAGCTTATAATCAACAAAGAAAGAAAGTCTGAAAATGGTGTTATGCAGAGTACTAAAATATGTTAATATGATAGAGAGTGATTGTGTAACTAAATTATGTGGGGTTATCAGGGAAGACTTCTCTTAGGAGGCTACATTTAAGCTAAGATTTTAATGACAAGAAAGAAAGAGCCATGTGAAGCTTGTGGGAAGAGCACTAGGACCAGAGAAACAGCGGGTGTAGAGGCTCTAGATGGAAAAAAGCTTAATATGTTCCAGGAACAGAAGGAAAACTAAGAGGCTAGAACAGAGTGGGGTGGGGACAGTGGTCAGTTGTAGGAGAAGAGGTCATAGAGGTGGGCAGAAGCCATACTATTTAGAGTTTGTCAAACCAAGATAAGAAGTTGAGATTTGGGGGCACCTGGCTAGCTCAGTTGGTAGAGCATGTGACTCTTGTTCTCAGGGTTATGAGTTCAAGGCCCACACTGGGCATAGAGCTTATTTAAAAAAATAAATAAAAATCAAGAAAAAAGTTGAGATTTTATTCCAAATATGATTGAGATTTTAAAGGATGAGATTGACATTAGCTGACTTTAATTTAAAAGCAATGACTCTGGCTACTTATGGAGAATAGAGATGGTAGGGAAGCAAAAATGGAAGCAGAAAGACAGGAGTCAATTGCCATACAACATATTATGGCAGCTGGGACTAGAGTTTAGTGAAAATTAAAATAATGGACACATCAGGATCAGGGCATGGAAATAAATGAACAGATTCATCAGCTGAACTTGAGGATAGATTGGGATAGGGCTGGTGAAAAAAAAGAAAAGTGAAATTGTCAGGTATTCAGTTTGAGAATATGAAAAGATGGAGATGACTACAACACAAATAAGTCTGGGAAAGGAAAGTAGGCATTCTGTTTGGGACATGTTCAGTTTGAGATTTCAGTTACATCTCCAAACAGAAACTTCGAAGTCTGTAGAGGTTAAGACTGGAGCTATGGATTTGGGAATCACTGGAAACTTGATGGTATTTCAAGCCATGGCAGCAGATGAGATCATCCACAGAGTGTAGAAGAAGAAGAGAAAAGTTCAGGGGACAAAGTCCTTGGGTACTTGATGTTAAGAGAACAAAGAGAGAGAGAGAGAGAGAGAGAGAGAGAGAGCAGGCAGCAAAAGGGATTTAAAAGGAGTGTCCATTGAGGTAGGAGGGATACCACAAGAAGAAAGTGCTTCACAAGTAGCCAGTAGTTAAATGTGTCAAACACTTTGAAAGATCAAATAATATAAGAACAAACAAATGACCATTGGAAAACCAATGTCACATAATGCAGAAAGAGCAGTTATTTTTCAATACTTAGTTTAGTGTGAGTGAAGCACTCCTCCAGAATCAAAACCATTCATATTCTTGAAGAACCAAGACAATACAAACTAACACTCTATCTCAAGTTCAATCTGATAATTCTATCACTATCTTTGGGAATTTTGAAAAATGAAAACAAATCTGAGAATCTGATGTCCTCTCTACCCTCACGCTCCAATCCACAGAAATGCACCAACATCACATCAAAATCAAAATAAGTACAGCACCTTTTAGCATCTTGAGAGGTGTTTGTATTGTTGAGATATACGGGAAGATGTTCCCAGGAGCAGTGAAGCCACGTTGGCATGGAGGCACCTGTAGTACAGGTAAGATCCTTCTTTATGGGAGGGACACCCTTAATGAGGAAGTTATATAGCCGAAGAATATGAGAGACAAGAGGACTGTCCATAAATATATATGTGAAACACTGTGGAGATGCTCACGAATAACCAGGGAGATGTAGGGAAGAAGAGCAAGAAGGGCTAAAGTGCTCCAATTAGACAAGTAGGACTATTATTCAGGAAACATGGCCATTTGTGGTATGACCTTATTTGTACCTCAGGCTAATGAGGTCTGAAAACATTTGGGTTCTTCTAATAATAAAGCACATGTGTTTTTATAATACAATTCTATGTTTATTTTCTTCTTATTAACTGTATTAAGCTATTTACACAGTGGAATTGTATTTAAAGAGTTATTTAGTAAAGACATGCCACAAATAGACAGTTTCACTAACGCTAATCACACAAGTGCAGTGAAACAAACTTAATGCTCGAGCAAGTAACATGGGTGAGAACTTCCCATTCTTGCGACGTTTTCCAGGCCAATAGACTTGAAATTATGCCATTCCAAAATAATTCTGGGGTGGGAAGCTTCCTAGGATAATACAAGCACATTTAAGTGAGCATTGCAAAGAGAAGCTGATGTGAGAAAGCTGTAAAATTGCTGGCATAAACATAGGTGCTGCCAGTGAGTGAGGCAGTTGACAAACGGGCTTGCTGAGGGAGGGCTAAGGGACATCCCGAGTAACCAAGAGGAGGCTGGCCTGAAGCAGCAGGTGCTCAGCTCTAATGAGAGTCCAGGACCTCCAGAGCAGACAGGAAGGAGTGGCATGAGAAGGCTGCCTTAAGGAGGAGGGAGACAAGACACCTGAAAGTTGAGCACATCTCCAGAAGGGGACCAAGACAGAACCAAAGGGGTCCAATGCAGGGTCACCAGGGTTTCGTGTAGACACTCTCAATAAGCAAAATGTTAAGATTCTACTTCTCAAGATTGAACTATATTGGTGGTGAAAATCAGTAAGGCTCTTAAGTAACATGAAGGAAAATTCAGTGGCAGCTGAATCAGAATGGGCGGATTAGGAAACTGCACTCATTCAGGGCCCACCACGCACCACTGAGGCCACCCGGCTCTACTGTCACTCTAAACCCGACTAAACCAGGTGTAAGAACCTGCACACCAGATCTCTTCCTCTTTCTCTCTTCCAATTTCCCTTGTCTTCTCCAGCTTGAAAAAGATATGCTGTGGAGGTATCTGGCATGGACAATACGAAACAAGGTTTATTAAGGAAAGATTTTACCAATATACATACAAGCAAATTTGTTATAAATAAGATGAGCAGTAAATTGTAGTCTCTCAGATATTTATGGCAAGCATATTGGAAAAAGAGAAAAAGTTTTTTTATAATGTTTTTGGGAAAAAGTAAACTTATTGAATATAGAGGATAAAATAATAGATAGATATAATAGAATAAACAGGATAAAACATGAAGAAGGAAAACCATATACTTCATCTACATATTTATTATTTATTCAACAAGCATTACTGAGCACCTACTATATGCTGTATGGTACTGGGTATTGTCAGGAAAACAAAGATGAAAGGGATCTGCTCCCTGCCTTCACTTTTCTGGGAAAGAAATAGTACACAAACAAAGTGCAATATAAAATATTCTCTCTTAAGGTACCTTAAGAAAGACATAAATAAAATTATGCTTATATTTCATTTGTGTGTGTGTGTTTTATTGAAGTATAATTAGCACACAGTGTTATATTAGTTTCATATGTACAGTATAATGATTCAAAATTCTAGACATTTCTCAGTGCTTCTCAAGATAAGTGTACCCTTACTCACTTTTATCTATTTCACCTATCTGCCCACCCACCTCCCCACTGGTAATTACCAGTGTGTTCTCTGTATTTTTTTTAAATTTTATTATGTTATGTTAGTCACCATACATTACATCATTAGTGTTTGATGTAGTGATCCACGATCCATTGTTTTTGTATAACACCCAGTGCTCCATGCAGTACGTGCCCTCCTTAATACCCATCACCGGGCTAACCAACGCCCCCTCCCTCTCCCCTCTAAAACCCTGTTTGTTTCTCAGAGTCCATAGTCTCTCACGGTTCATCTCTCCCTCCGATGTCTCCCCCTTCACTTTTCCCTTCCTTCTCCTAATGTCCTCCATGCTGTTCCTTATGTTCCACAAATAAGTGAAACCATATGATGATTGACGTTCTCTGCTTGACTTATTTCACTTAGCATAATCTCCTCCAGTCCCATCCATGTTGATGCAAAAGTTGGGTATTCATCCTTTCTGAAGGCTGAGTAATATTCCATTGTATATATGGACCACATCTTCTTTATCCATTCCTCTGTTGAAGGGCATCTCGGCTCTTTCCACAGTTTGGCTATTGTGGACATTGCTGCTATGAACATTGGGGTGCATATGGCCCTTCTTTTCACTACATCTGTGTCTTTGGGGTAAATACCCAGGAGTGCAATTGCTGGGTTATAGGGTAGCTCTATTTTTAAATTTTTGAGGAACCTCCACACTGTTTTCCAAAGTGGCTGTACCAACTTGCATTCCCACCAACAGTGTAAGAGGGTTCCCCTTTCTCCACAATCTCTCCAACATTTGTTGTTTCTTTCCCTGTCCATTTTTGTCATTCTAACTAGTATAAGGTGGTATCTCAATGTGGTTTTGATTTGAATTTCCCTGATGGCTAATGATGATGAACATTTTTTCATGTGTCTGTCAGCCATTTGTATGTCTTCTTCAGAGAAGTGTCTTTTCATATCTTCTGCCCACTTTTTGACTTATTTGTTTTTTGGGTGTTGAGTTTGAGAAGTTCTTTATAGATCTTGGATACCAGCCCTTTATCTGTAATGTCATTTGCAATATCTTCTCCCATTCTGTGGGTTGCCTCTTGTTTTGTTGACTGTTTCCTTCGCTGTGCAGAAGCTTTTTATCTTGATGAAGTCCCAAAAGTTCATTTTTGCTTTTGTTTCACTAGCTTTTGGAGATGTATCTTGAAAGAAGTTGCTATGGGCGATGTCAAAGAGGTTACTGCCTATGTTCTCCTCTAGGATTTTGATGGATTCCTGTCTCACATTGAGGTCTTTCATCCACTTTGAGTTTATCTTTGTGAATGGTGTTAGAGAATGGTTGAGTTTCATTCTTCTGCATGTGGCTGTCCAATTTTCCTAGCACCATTTATTGAAGAGACTGTCTTTTTTCCATTGCATGTTTTTTCCTGCTTTGTCAAGATTATTTGACCATAGAGTTGAGGGTCCATATCTAGGTTCTCTATTCTGTTCCACTGGTCTATATTATGCTTATATTTCTAAGATCCCATATGTTAACATTAAGTCATTTAAAAAAGAAATGCTCCATTTTTCTTTTAATCAAAATGTATCCATATGTTAAACTTACATTCCTGAATGTTATCTTCAAGAGAATAAGGCCCTAAAATGGTGACCATCTGGCTGATGGTTAACCTCTTACAGTGAAAAAATAATGACTAAAGACAAACCAAGACAGGCTACTTAACAAGGTAATGTCCCAGCAACTAATCAGAAGATCTGACCTCCAAGGAATCCTTTAAACCCAAACTCAGTGAGGTAATCCTGCCAAAGATGGATACCAATCTGACTTCTCAGAATCAAGGTGTTCAAGACAGGACTCCAAAGAAGGCTGCAGTGAACTCTGAGAAAGAAATTGTCTCTCAAGAATGTGGAGAAAAAGAAACCCTCATGCACTGTTGGTGGGAATGTAAACTGGTACCACCACTGTGGAAAATAGTGTAGAGGTTCCTCAAAAAATTAAAAGTAGAAATACCATATAATCCAATAATTCCACCACTGGGTATTTAACCAAAGAAAATGAAAACACTAATTCAGAAAGATACATGCACTCCTATGTGGCAGCATTATTTACTATAGCCAAGATATGGAAGCAACCTAATGTCCAACCAGAGATGAATAAATAAGGAAGATTTGGTGTACACACACACACTCACTCACACACAGGAATATTACAGAGCCATATAAAAGGATGAGATCTTGCCATTTGCAACAACATGGATGGTCCTAGAGGGTATTATGCTAAGGAAAATAACTCAGACTGAAAAAAAACAAATGCCATACGATTTCACTCATATGTGGAATCTGAAATAACAAACAATTAAATAAACAAAAGAAGAATCAGACCTATAAATACAGAGAACAAACTGATGGTTGCCAGGGGGAAGTGGGAGGTGGGGGAGAGATGAGCAAAATGGATGAAGAGGAGTTGAGAGGCAGAGGCTTCCAGATTGGGGATGAATAAGTCATGGGAATAAAAGACACAGCATAGGAAACATAGTCAGTGATATTATAATAGCACTGTACAGTGACAGATGATAGCTACACTTGTGGTGGGAATAGCATAATGTATAGAGAAGTTGACTAGTTGACTAACATTTTGTGTCAACAATGCTCAAAAAAAAATTGAAAAAAGAAAGGAAGGAAGGAAGGAAGGAAGGAAGGAAGGAAGGAAGGAAGGAAGGAAGGAAGGAAGGAAGGAAGGAAGAAAGAAAGAAAGAAAGAAAGAAAGAAAGAAAGAAAGAAAGAAAGAAAGAAAGAAAGAAAGAAAGAAAGAAAGAAAGAAAGAAAAAGAAAGAGCCTCCTAAGTATTACCCAGTTATAACTAATACCATTGCAGCCTGGCTTTTGCTCCCATCATGGTAATTTTGCTAAGTCAGACCTTCAACAGGCCTCAGAGGGTAAGCCTCCAGCTTTGTGGTTCTTAGTACCATCATGGCCTCTCCATGCATCTCTATAGGGAGGTCATGATGGTACTGAGAAACTAAAAGCTGAAGGAAAACTAAAATTTTTAATCACAAGACCAAAAAACAAAAAAGTTCAAAGGCTAGACATCTGGTTCTAAGTATTTTGTAAGACAGTGTATAATGTTTTGGGGGAAGTTACTAGTTCCTGATTGTCAATATTAATCTTGATAAAATAAAATAAAATAAACTAAGAGAAGAGAAAAATTGCTCTTATATATTACATTCTGAGTACTGAATTTCATCCCACAATATAATGCACAACTCATGGTGAATTCATTCCAGCTTGCATACTTGATTACAGACTCTAAAGTCAACTAAGATCATTTTGATTTTCAGTCACAGGCAATACTAAGCTTTATTTAATGAAAAATTGAAATAAAATTCCATGTAAACAAATTATAAAAATTACTTCTCCAAAACATACCAAAATTTACCAAACATTTAAGAAATAATACCGTTCTTTTCCAGAAAACGGAAGAGAAGACAATACTTCCCAGCTCATTTTATGAGGCCAGCATTATCCCAATACCAAACTCAGAGAAATATCTGTTCACATAGAAAGCTACAGAACAATATTCCCCATGGATACAGATGCAGAAAATCTTCAACAAAAGATGATGAAATCAAATCCATCAATATTTTAAAAAGGATAAAACTGGGGCGCCTGGGTGGCTCAGTCGTTAAGCGTCGGCCTTCGGCTCAGGTGATGATCCCGGGGTCCTGGGATCAAGCCCCGCATCGGGCTCCCTGCTCCGTGGGAAGCCTGCTTCTCCCTCTCCCACTCCCCCTGCTTGTGTTCCCTCTCTCTCTGTGTCTCTCTCTGTCAAAGAAATAAACAAAATCTTTAAAAAAAATAAAAATAAATTAAAAAAATAAATAAAAAAGGATAAAACAGCACATAACCAAGTGAGAGTCATCACGGGAATTCAATAACAGTTCACCATATGAAAATCAATCAATGTAATTTGTCATATTAGCTGACTAAATAAGAAAAACCAATGATATGTAGAAAGTCATTCAATAAAATTCAAAATACCTTCATGATGAAAATTCACAGCAAATTAGGAATAGAACATAATCCACATAGTATGGTATTAGTGAAAGAATACAAATATCAATTAATGAACAGAACAGAGACCACAAATAGACTGACACATATAATCAACTGATTTTTGACAAGTAGAAAGGCAATTCAATGGAGAAGGGATAGTCTTTTCAGTAAATGTTGCTGGAACAACTGGACATCTATATGAAATAAAAATCTTATAAATACCTCACACCTTATACAATAACTCAAAATGGATCAAAGACCAAAGGTGAAATGGAAAACTCTTAAAACATCTAGAAAAAAATAAGAATTGGTCATGAGTTTTTAGATACATCATCAAAGGCATAATCCATAAAATAACTTATAAATTAGATGTTATCATATTTTAAAACTTTTGTTTTGTGAAAACACCATTAAGACATGAAAAAAATACCTAGATTTCAAGATATACTACAAAGATATATTAATCAAAACAGTACAGTACTGGCACAAAAATAGACACATAGGTTAACAAAACAGAATAGAGAGCCCAGGAATAAACCCATGCTTATACAGTCAATTACTCTATGACAAAAGCAGCAAGAATATACAATGGGGAAAAAGATAGTCTCGTCAACAAATGGTGCTGGGAAAACTGGACAGTTACATGCAAAAGAATGGAACTGGACAACTTTCTTACACTTTAATGCACAAAAGTAAACTCAAATGTATTAAAGACCTAAATGTGAGACCTGAAACCATAAAACTCCTAGAAGAAAACACCAGTGATTTCTTTGACATCAGCCATAGAAACACTTTTCTAGATGTCTCCTCAGGCAAGGGAAACAAAAGTAAAAATAAACTATTGAGACTACACCAAAATTAAAAGCTTTTTCACAGTGAAGGAGACCAAGGCAACCTACAGAATGGGAGGAGATATTTGCAAATGCTATATCTGATAAGGGGTTAATATCGAAAATATGTAAAGAACTTATACAACCCAGCACCCAAAAACCAAATAATCCAATTGAAAATGAGCAGAAGACCTTGAGAGTTTCTTGGAGGTTCTTGGAATGAACCTCTTTCAAAGAAGACATATAAATGGCCAATAGACATGAAAAGAGGCTCAACATCAGTAATCAGCAGGGAAATGCAAATCAAAACCACAATGAGATTTCACTTTACAACTGTCAGAATGACTAGAATCAAAAACACAAGAAATAAGTGTTGGTGAGGGTGTAGAGGAAAAGGAACCCTCATGCACTGTTGGTGGGAATGCAGCCACTGTGGCAAACAGTATGGAGGTTCCTCAAAAAATTAAAAATAGAAATGCCATATGATCTAATAATTCCACTACTGGGCAGTTACCCAAAGAAAATGACAACACTAATTCAAAAAGATATATGCACCCCTATGTTTATTGCAGCATTATTTAGAATAAGCAAGATATGGGAGCAACTCGTGTCCATCCATAGATGAATGAATAAAGAAGTGGTACATATATACAACAGAATATTACTCAGCCATAAAAACGATTGAGAAATTGCCACTTGCAGCACTATGGATGGACGTACAGTGTATAATGCTAAGTGAAATAAGCCAGAGAAAGACACATACCAAATGATTTCACTTATATGTGGAATCTAAACAAACAAACAAAGAGACAAACAAAAAAAACAGACTCTTGGGGTACCTGGGTGGCTCAATTGGTTAATAAGTGTCTGCCTTTGGTTCAGGTCATGATCCCAAAGTCCTGGGATCAAGCCCCGCGTGGGGAAATCCCTGCTCAGCGGGGAGCCTGCTTCTCCCTCTCCCTCTGCTGCTCCCCTTTCTTGTGCTCTCTCACTTGCACTCTCTCTCTCTCTCTCTCAAGTCAATAAATAAAATGTTTAAAAACAAAAAAACAGACTCTTCAATACCAGGAACAAACTGGTGAGGTGGGGGGATGGGTGAAATAAACAAAGGGGATTAAGAGTACACTTACTGTGATAAGCACTGAATAATGTAGAGAATTGTTGGATCATTATATTGTATACCTGAAACTAATATAACTTTGAATGTTATAAATAAATTAATTAATTAGTTAATTAATTAAAAATGTGGTGACTTCTTAGTTTTGTTGTTTTGTTTTTTAGAGATGGGGGGGAAGAGGGGAAGGGAGAGAGAGTATCTCAAGCAGACTCTGCACTGTGCATGGAGCGCAATGCGGGGCTCGATGTGGGCCTTGATCTCATGACCCTGAGATCATGACCCGAGCTGAAACCAGAGTCAGACACAATCGACTGAGTCACCCAGGTGCCCCTCTTAGTTTTGATAAATGGTTAACATTAGGGGAAGCTGAGTGAAAGGGATATAGGAACTCTGTACTATCTTTACAATTGTTCTGTGAACCTAAAATTATTTCAAAATAAACAATTTTTAAGGCATTATGAATAATTTAATTTCCTTAGATATTCTACCTAAAATTTATTATGATTTTGTTTTCCAAGAACCTCCAAGAAACTGAACAGACTCTTGGCTGTTATGCAAGTAGCAACATGTGAACATAACACTAGCCTGGGCACCTGAAGCTTTTGGTCAAACTTCCAGCCCTGCCAACAGGCATGATCCCCAGGCAACTTGGGGATCCCTGGGACCCAAAACTTAATCCTTAAAATAAGGAGTTTAGGGGTGCCTGGGTGGCTCAGTCGTTAAGCATCTGCCTTCAGCTCAGGTCATGGTCCCAGGGTCCTGGGATCGAGCCCCACGTCGGGCTCCCTGCTCGGCAGGAGGCCTGCTTCTCCCTTTCCCACTCCCCCTGCTTGTGTTCCCTCTCTCGCTGTGTCTCTCTCTGTCAAATAAATAAATAAAATCTTAAAAAAATTATAAGGAGTTTATATAATTTGACTCCTACAGACCACTTCTATCATAAGAAATAAAAAATAAACAGAAAAGGGTAGTGGGGGGAGAACTCATGTTTCTAAGAAAATATAAAATGCAAAGTGTTTTTTCAATGTAAAATATAGCGCAAAAAAACACAAATGTCAATAAAGTAAATATTTATTAGAGATGTTAGGAGTTCAGAGTGTTGGCAAGACTCATTCTTGCCATTCTCCATTAGAAGGGAAGTCAACAGGGTGCCTGGGTGGCTCAGTTGGTTAAATGACTGCCTTCGGCTTAGGTCACGATCCTGGAGTCCCTGGATCGAGTCCCGCTTCGGGCTCCCTGCTCATTAAGGAGTCTGCTTCTCCCTCTGACCCTCCCCCTTCTCATGTGCTCTCTCTCTCAAATAAATAAATAAAATCTTAAAAAAAATAAAAAATAAAAAATACCTCTTATCAGTCACCAACCAGAAAGAAAAGATAAGTCAAAGCCAGTAGCTTCAAATAAGAGAAATTGTCCTGGCTGTGAAGGGCTGGTCAGCCCATCGTCAGTCGCAAGTGCAATGCCGAGGGAGGGTGTTGTTACATGCAGAAGCATGTAAGGCACCTAACCAGCTGGTTAGGAGTAATAGCTGCTCTTTCCAGACACACATTGAATTTCTAAATTCCAACTTTTAAGTTAGATTATAAATCCATTCATTCAAGCATCACAATGCTCTATATTAAATGAATACCAAAAATATCCAGGAAAAAGTTTAGTATAATTGCCTTCAATACTGTTTGCAGTCTTTATTATAATATTTAGTCTGTTTTTCTCATTTAAGCAATTATCAGGGCTGCTATGGCTACACAATAAGGTCTTAGAAAAGGAGGATTCTTTGCCTTCTAGCTTGAAAGCAAGCTTATTAAGAACGACATAGGAAGAATCACAAACATTCATTTTCGAAATTTCAGGGCCCTTTTCTATAAAGTCAGAGGGTACTATAAAATGTGTCAGGAAGCCACACATGCAGATATTCACATTTCACTTAGAAATCCTTTTGGATTGCAAGTCTCTAAGTGGGTCTCTGTGAAAGGCAAGTATTCAGAATGTTACTCTTTTCCCAAGAGAGAGCAGGTTTTGATTGCAGAACATGTTACATTAATGAAGCTTTGTTGGCAGCTGGTGAGTAAAGCTTCTGGGTAGCATAACACATTTTTCCTAATACTATGTTAAAAAGAGCCAACCCTGAGCCATGCTCCAATCAGCGGGAAAAAAAACCAAAAGAGTACAAGTGAATAGAATTTTTTGGTACTTAACTTATTTTGATATAGTTTCAAACTTACAGAAAAGTTACAAAAACAAACAAAAATCTCCCATATATCCTTTACCCATACTGAAATTATATGTGTGTGCATATATATATATATGTATATATATATAATTATGTGTGTACATATATGTAATTTGTGAAAAATAATTTGAGATTATGTACATTCTGATCCTCATCAAACTTTTGTATAGTAGTATTACCATCCATTGATGATTTTTGTTCAAATCAATTATTACATAACAGTTGTGAAATGGTGATTTTTCTAACTCAATCATTCCTTCAACATTTATTAACTGACATTCTCCTCTAAAGAAGAGCCTATCTTCATTTTTTATTTATTCATTTATTTATGTCAGTATTGACTTATGAGTTCTTATTTTATCCAATGGTCTAGAATTCATTACTATATTTATTTGTGTTGATGCTAAAATTGTCAAGTGAAGGCTTTTTGTAAGAGTGCTTAAAGCACAGTGAGTTTTCCAAAGTTTGCTTTGGAAGCAAATGGTCACTTTGGCTTCAAAACATTTTGGGGTAAAAAAAAAAAAAAAAGTGTCCTCCTATTTGAACAGAAACACTAACAAATCTTTTCCCCCACTCAGAAACTCCTGTCTAGACACATTACTCTTTCACAGCACCAAATCTCTGTTTTGCTCCCTATCCAGGGCTGCAGTTAATTACATGAAGAGACAGATGCTGAGCAGCCTAAGGCTTTCTCTGCCACCACAGTGAGGCTGAGCTTCACTCAACAAGCAGGTAGTGAGTGAAGACAAATGCTGTTTGACAAGGCAGCATATCCCAGCACCCAGGGATAGAAATCAGACAGGCCACTCTGTGTTCCCAAGCAAAGACAGAGAAATATCAAGCAGATTGTTTCTGACAGAAATCATATCACAGCCGCACTTCCAGACAAAGTCCGTGTGAATGAAATGATACACTTTCTGTTTCCTATCTTCTTCTTTAACAAAAAGGGAGTACGTCAAAGGTACATCGAAGGTGACAGCTCAATGCAAGGTGTTTAGAAAGATTTTATAAGGTTGGTTTCCCTTTAGAGATTTTAAAGAATCAGCAACAGTTCATCGATTTAGATGCTGTAGCTATTCCTCTTGATTATAATGAATTTCCAGGTTCCTAATTACTGCAACATAAGTACTCTATGTTCAGTGAATGTTGTGTCAAAAGAGAAAATTAAAGTCATGAACAGTCTTTATGTCACATGGTAAAAAAGAATAGTCTAATTTGGACTTTTCTAAAATTTATCAAGCAATGATTAGCTGAAAAAATAGTTTCCCAAATGTAAACTCATGCTAGTACATGGGCATAAGTTATTTTAGAAGACACCTAATGACTTATTCTTACACATTAATGGGTACAGAAATGACATAAAAAGAAAAATTTCTCCTCAACAAGTATACTTTGGAGGGGAAATAATATTTTTATCCAATACAGAAAAAAATTTTGCCAATGCTTTCCTCATTAGTTGTCAATGAATGTGAATTTAAATTACTCCTATCAAGGCATAATTATTATTTTAAGGTATTCTTTTTTAAACATTTTTGTTTTTCACTGGGTTCATGGAGAGTACTTACATATTATGTCACACAGACAATAAGTCAAACTTAGTTCTAACCAACTGTTGTTTTCAGAAGTCAAAAAAAAGAAAAAAACCCAATACAACCTGCTGTGAGCCCAACTGTTGGATGATAGACCAACAACAATAATCATTCCCAAAGGAGAAGAGGGAGGGGCACCAAACAGATACTCAGGGAGCTTCATTTTTCACAAGAAGGCTCAGAGTAAGCTTTATGCAGACATCAACAGTTCACTTTAAAAGAAGCAGGTACCAAGGAATTGGCTCTCAAATTATACTATAAATTCTATTGCTTTAAATAATATTTTAGTTGTTCCTCTAATTTTCTTATACACTGCCTCCATTTTTAGCCATACTGCAGTTCTGTAAGTCAAAAGTTACAAACAGAAAATTCTAGTTTTCTCATAGAAATTAAAATATAGCTTGGGAGTGTGTTCTTGACCAAAAACTCTCATCAAATACGTCACGTGTCCTCTATACATAAGGGTCTGGTTTTTTTGTTTGTCTCTTTTTATTTGTTTGTTTTGTTTCTTAAATTCCACATATGAGTGAAATAGGTGAAGGGGATTAAGAGTACACTTACCATGACAAGCACTGAATAAACATATGGAATTGTTGAATCACTACATTGTACACCTGAAACTAATATAACGCTGTATGTTAATTATACTGGAATAAATAAAGATCACATGACACCAAAATAATATCCTAAAAAGAGTTGTAACAAATAAAAATTTCTATAATTTAGAATAGTAAGATCATCTGCCAGTCCTATGAAATTATTAATATGCTATATAGAAGAACCATTCAAAGGGTCCTTGTACCCCACTCTTTATGAAATAAATTTGACCTAAAACTAATATACTGTAATAGAAATAAACTAACAATCTAATCTATCAATAATGGTGTCTTTTTTGAATTTAGATGGACTCTTTTATAATATATATATTATATATACATATATACATATATATATACATAAATTAGATGGCTCAGATATCTTTAAATATATATACAAGGGAATCTGTAGAAAAATATTCCTTTTTCTCTATAAAAATTTGTAAAGTTAATCAAATCATATAAATCGTTCCACAATTAATAAGTTCATAAGCTGCCTCAAAGCACTTTAGTAGGTGCTTAATAAGATTGTTGTTGGAGCCAGCAACGGAACTATTTCCACTGGGGTGGGAGGCAGGACAGAGCATTTTAATAAATAAGAGTTGACCCAATAGTTCTCTTATTCATATTTCTTGCCTCTGTAATTTATTCCTGTGGTTCCCATGACAAAGATAGTAAAGCAAACTACTCAGTGTGATGAGAGCTATGATAAGAAAAACATGGGGTGTTGTCAAGCACATAGAAGAGACACTGAATATGAACTTGAGAGTCAGGAAAACCCTCCAGGAGATGATACTATGGCTGACATCTAAGACAAAACCTTAAGGACAAGTAGGAGTTAGTGGGACAAAATTTCTATCCATTATGAGAATCTAAGCTAGAATGCCTGAATCAAAAGACTAACTTGTTTTCCTCCACATTTCACTGGAATGCAGTATTTAAGGGCTGGCCAGGATGATATGCTTTCATAGTTAAGAATACAGTTAAGGTCAGTCTTCCTATGTTACCTTTCGATAGTATAACCATGGGCAGGTATCTTTTCTCTGTGTCCCAGTGCAGTTCCCTTATTTATAAAATGGAATAAAAAATAATACCCAACTCACTGTAGTATTGTATGATTTAAGACAGATAATATATGTAAGTGTTAGAAGAGCACTTTAATAAGAATTGAACATATGTTTGCCACTATTTTTATAACAACTACTAGCATACCTGGATGGAAAGATATATATTCAGTTCTTCCTAAACTTATCATGCAGAAATTAAGAATATTAAAATATATATATTGTCTTAGTGAACTAAGATATATCCTGGTGTAAACATGTTTTATATTCTCTCTATATATTATATTATATTATATTATATTATTATATTATCTCTCTATATTATATTATCTCTCTATATTATATTATCTCTCTCTCTCTCTCTCTCTCTCTCTCTCTCTCTATATATATATATATATATATATATAAAATCTTTATTTTGATCAAACAACAAACTAAAACATGGTGTTGATCCTCTACAATGACCACTTCTTTGGTAGAGATGTTCTCCTTTCTTATCTCCATCCAGGGGTCCATCAAACCTGCACCCATCATTGTTTCTTGTTGTTAGTCCACCCCTGGCAATGATGACTTCCTCACACCACTTGGACTGTGTGATCAGCCACAACAGAACCCCATTAGAGCCTAGGCCTTCTATGTTGCTTGCTGGACTACTTTATCTGTTCTTTGCCTGGGTCCTGGGACACAGCTGCAATAAAACACAGAGCTCTACCAACCTCAACAGGCTCTTGCTGCTCTAAGCAATCTTTTTAGTCACCTCAATTCATTTCAGTTCAGCACAATTTAATAAAAATACACTCTATACAGAACACTTTGCTAGGGAATAAAGGATGAAAGTAAGACTGACCCACTCTCAAAGAACTTAGAGTCTATCAGGGGAGCAAAATACATGTGATACATGCTTCAAAGGTGGGATGGGGAAAATGGTAAGGGATTCCAGATCTTTTCTTCTCTCCTTCAGATAACTTCCTCAGTCTTCACCCTGAGTCAACGACCAGACTTATAGTTACACTGAGATCGTGACTACTTGACATAAATCCCTAAAAAACATTTTTTATCACCTCCATTCATTTACAGTTTCTCATACTCATTAACTTTTCCCTTCATTCTCTGAATTTTTACTTTGATCTATCTCCTGCTTACTTATAAGGTAACTTCTTCCCATATTTATCTCCTCCTTGGCCAACACCTTCAACCTTTACTTCTCTGCCTTTCAACATGCCATGACTCCTCTTCCAAAGATAAATCTTTGGGCCTACCGCTCAGTCTTCATTTTCACTCAAACCATTTCATTGCCATACCTTTCCATGTCCCATTTCAACCCATATTTACAAACCTTTTTTCACCCACACTCTCAAAACTACTCTCTCAAACATCACTAATGTCTTCATTATCAATCTAATCAATAGCTTTTTCTCTATTTTCCCTCTCCTTGATGTTTTTATAGTTATGGATACAGAGTATTATGCAATTCTTCTCAAAATTCTCTGCAGTTAGCTTGATGACACCACACAGGGCTGGATCTCTTTTCAATTTTGTAGCCAGTGCCTGCTAGGTTTTGTTTTTTGTTTTTTTGTTACTTCCCTTTCCTACTAATTGTGAATTGCCTCCAAGCATTACTTCTAAGCCCCCAGTCTTCCCTTTCAATAGATTCCCATAGAGAACACATACAGTAATCCCCCCATATCCACAGGAGATACACTTTAAGACCCCCAGTGGATGCCTGAAACCACAGATAGTACCAAACCTATATACTATGATTTTTAATGCATATATACCCATGAGAATGTTTAATTTATAAATTAGGCATAGTAAGAGATTAACAATAACTAAAAATAAAATAGAATTATAATAGTATACTGTAATAAAAGTTATGTGAATGTGGTCTCTCTCTCTCTCAAAATATTTTACTGTATTCTACTTGCCCTTCTTGTAAAGATGATAAAATGCCTCAGTGATGAGATGAAGTGGAATGATATAGGCATTACATATGTGACGTAGCATTAGGGTACTATTGAACTTCTGATGATATGTCAGAAGGAGAATCATCTGCTTGCAGACTGGACTTGACTACAAGTAACTGAAACCATGTAGAACAGGAGACTACCGTACATTCTCATGGCTGTGGACTGGGCTGATGATTCCTGATCACCAGGAATCCCTATCCCCAGGCCTGTTGTCCCACGAGCACTGCCCCATCTACAACAATCTACTGAGCAGAGCAGAGGTTCTGGGATTAGACTACCTCAATCTATCTTCTTGCTCTGCTACTTATTAGTAGTGTGTGATTGGAAATGTTGTTTAATCTCTTGATTCCTCGGTTTCTTCATCTTTAAATTGAAGGGAATTATAATACCTACCTCATAAGGTGGTAGTGAGGATTTAACGAGATTATCCATGTAACATACAATATTTTGGCTGAATCATAGTACACATTCAATAAATATTAGCCCTAACAATAATACCAATAATTAGGTGATAAAACTCCAAGTTTAAAATTCCATGATTAAAAAAAAAACCTAAATGATCAACTAAAAAAAAGTCTCCATGATCAAATAAAGACCTCTCCAAGATTACTGTTTTCTAAAATTCCTCTAGTCATTTAGATTCAAAATCTTAGCTTTACCTTTGATCGACACCATTCTCCACATGCACATCTAGAAACCAAGTTCTATTTTCTTATTAAGGGATTCTCCTCTCTGGTCCTTAGTGTTCATTGGTATACCACCATCCCACCAAGCCTTCACCTCCCCATCCATCTTGAAGATCACAGCACATATAGAACTCTGTAGAGGGGGTAGCATGGTGCCAGAATAGAAAACTTGTTTTATAACCAACTTGTTATAAGATCTTAAATAAGTCTCTTAACTTCTCTAGGCTTCAGCTTCCTTGTGTGTTAACTGAAGGAAGCTGGATTCTATTTTCTTTAAACAAGTTCTAAAATTCAGTAATTCTTTGAAAGACTGTTATCTTGTTTAAAAATATATGTACCATGTAAACAGAAAGAATAAAGTAAAAGTCACATTATTAAGGAACAGAGATATGGAACAAGAAAAAGGGTTTCTAGGAAATTAGAAAAAAAGGCAATGTTTCATCTCATTAAAACTGAAGGATTAAGCAGGACCTCTGATAGTGACATCTATAACCCAAATACAAGGAACTTGGTTCTAAAATAAAGCAGATTTGGAAGTAAGATTGCCTTGAAATGAGACCATTGAAGAATGCTGAGTGAGGATTCCTAACATTCCCCTGATATTAAAATGACTCGTTCCTCAATCTCAACCGACTGAAGGTTAATGAAACAAAGAATGGGATATTAGAATCTTCAGTTTTAGAGATAGAACAATGTGGTTATGGGAGTGGCTGGTGGATGAGAGTTTAGGAAATGTCGCTGAAGGACCTGAGAGGCTAAGACTGAATGGGTCCTTTGTGTGCTCCTTCAGATCATGGCAGAACTTGTATTATAGGAAAACTGTGATTCAAGTGCCTAAAAGAGACTTAACTTCATGTCAGTAAACAACAACAAAGTAGGAGTAGAGGCAGCCCTACTCCTACATCTGGCTCATCCCTCTACAAAACTGAGTTTTTAATAAGACAGTGAAGGAGTGATGGTCTGGAATCAGCAGTGAAAACACAGAGTGCAGAGGGTACTGCCCCCATCTCCCTTTCTCAGAGGGATGAGAGGACCTTCTCTGAGAAGGTTAAAAGCAAAGCGAAGCCCTCGGGGCATGATTGGATTCACCTGAAGAGAAGGAAGTAGAAGAAACAAGGAAAAGGAAGAGGGGAATTTATTGAGCTGGAGGCAAAACATAAGCCTTGGGAAGGAAGGTGGGGGTGGGGGGTTGGGTCAAGGAAGAAGTACAGAGAATTAAAGGGATGAGGGGTCTGAGAGACAATGCTCCTGGCAGTTTACATTATAGGACTGATAAAAAGAAACAGAGTAGGAGGTGTGGTGGATTTAGTCCTAAAAGAGGGAGGGTATTGGAAGCCTCTTCTAATTCACCGAGATGGAAGAGAGGGAGGCAACAGGTGGGTATGAGTGAATTAAGAGCTCCAGCATGGGCTTGATTAAAAGAGCTACTGTAGGTGTTTCAAATGTTCCTTCTTATTTGTTGTTTTATCTTTCATGTGTGACAGTTTCTTGGGAGCAGATATTCTACCTTCTGTTTCTTTTGTGTTATACATAGCATTTATCTCTACATACAAAAGACCTTAAACCAAACTGCCAGTTTGACAAAAACAATGGTTTTAGATTCAAGAAGACTGGGATGCTTGTAAGTGGAAAACAACAAGTTGCACTGAAATGACCATGAACCTTGTTGCCTGTCTTTATCGGCAACACTGATTGGGCATGTTTAAACTGGCCAGTACAGGGAATATTTTCATATAACTAAAATAATAAATTAATAAATTGATAAATTCACATTTCATACTTAATATAAATGTTTTAAATGGTAAGTTTTCAGTGATGTAGGAAAAATAATCACAATGAAAGGGCGACTATTAACACATGAGCACCCAAAACTTGAGTAGAAAAAGCAAAGGTGAAAATGTTAAAAGTAGGGCACCTGGGTGGCTCAGTCATTAAGTGTCTGCCTTCGGCTCAGGTCATGATCCCAGGGTCCTGGGATCGAGTCCCGCATCAGGCTCCCTGCTTGGCAGGAAGCCTGCTTCTCCCTCTCCCACTCCCTCTGCTTGTGTTCCTGCTCTCGCTCTCTTTCTCTCTGTCAAATAAATAAATAAAATCTTTAAAAAAAAATGTTAAAAGCAATTACTTCCTTATTCAGGATATATAGAAATAAAAAGACTGTTATGGCAAAAATACCAGATTTCAGAAGTTAAAATAAAATCCATGCCCAATAAGAAGAATATATAACAAGACTTTAATTTATTTCCAGGCATATTATCATCTTCAAGGAAAAATGCTTTATACAAAAGAATTACAAATCCAAATAAATCAGAAGTTCACCTTTATCCTGCAAAAAAGATTTATTATTAGTTTTTTTAAAAATAAATAAGAACAACTTAAGGTATAATGGTTTATATCCAAGATCTTCAGTTCTTCCTGTAATTTTATAATTTTTTTGTAAGCCATAAAGGTCTGTTCTAAGTATCAATGACATCAAAGATGCATTAGTTTTTTATTTGTGTAACAAATTATCACAAATCTAGTAGCTAAAAGCATCATTAACACCTATTATTATCTCATAGTTTCCATGAATGTGGAATCCAGGAATAGCCTGGCTGGGTCTTCTGCTTAGGATCTCACAAGACAGAATCTTACAACTGCCTGAGTAAGGCCCTTTCAGATGCTACATGCAGTTCCCGACTGCATGCCACTCTCCACAGAGAGTTTACATTATAGCAATTTGCCTCTAGAAAACCAGTAGGAGAGTTTCTCACCTCAGTCTGCTAAGATGGTGTCTCATATAACCTTACATAACAAGAGAGTGACATCTAATCATTTTTTCCCCCTGTATTCTATTACTATATATGGCTACTGTAGTCTATTTCAATGTATGGCTACATATATATCACATACACTCCATAAATGTTTATTTTTTTACACTTCTTGGAAAACAAAATCAGTACTCAGTGCTTCAGAGCTTAAAGTATTCATATCTTCATGGCTACTTTGTTTTTTTTAAAGTATTTAAATTATTTTACCATTAAAAATAAAAATAAAGGGCCTACAGATTTTTACCTGCTCTTTCATATACACAGTAGATTGTATTCACAGGAAAGTAAGAGAACATTACCGAAAACAATGTCAAGCCAGCATGGCTTTGAAAACTATAGAACAATTCTTTTACTGATATTTACATATAATTGGATATTTATCTAGGAAGGACACACACACACACACACACACACACACACACACACACACACACCCTGAATATGCATATAATTAACTATATCCTTGAAATTTTCATATTTTGATAGAATAGTGCTATTGGTGCTTTCATTTTCATCCCCAAATGAGCCTGAAAAATAGGATAGGGAGTTAGGAAGTGATTAGGTCATAAAGGCAGAACCCTCATGAACAAGATTAGTGATCTTCTGAAAGAGACCACACAGAGCTGCCTAACCTCCTCCACCACGTAAAGATACAATGAGAAGCCTGTGACTTGGAAGAGGTCTCTCGCCTGACCATTCTGACACCCTGATCTTGGACTTCCAGCCTCCAAAAATGTAAGAAATAAATTTCTGTTGCTTATAAGCCACCCCGTCCTTGGTATTTTGTTATAGCAGCAAAAATGGACTAAGTCAATTTAGGGTAATTTTTTACTCAGGAACAACATAGCACTTTATTCAAAACCAACTTAAAGCCTGCTGCTAAATTTATCTATTTGATATGCCCGTTATTTTTATTCCATGATGTTTAATAATCACTGTCCTCACTATAAACCTTCATAACCATCAACCTATCAGATGGAGGCACCACCATAAGGAGTGGAATCGGTGGTATTAAGTTTTTCACAAGCACTGCTTTTAAGGAAAACTGACTTAAGATTTATTCATCTTCTACCCACCAATATTCCCATATTCTAGATGAAAACTATGGTTAAGGTATTTCTCAATTGCGATTTAAAACTCATTCATTATCCTAAAGTTTAAGAAGCATCTTACATCCTCCCTTTCTTAATTCTACATTAGCTGTATTTAAGACACCAGAATTTCCTTTTTTATCTTTTTTTTTTTTTTTTGGTAATGTAGCTAAGTTATTTTCTTCCTGCTAAGCAGACTTTTAGCCATATTAAAAATTGTTTCCTGGGGCACCTGGGTGGCTCAGTCGGTTAAGCATCTGCCTCCGGCTCAGGTCATGATCCCAGTGTCCTGGGATCAAGCCCCACATCGGGCTTCCTGCTCAGCGGGAGATTGCTTCTCCCTCTCCCTCTGTCTGCCTGCCTATATGTCTACTTGTGATCTCTCTCTCTCTGTCAAATAAATAAATAAAATCTTTTAAAAAATTTTTTCCCAGTAATAATGGGTTTTCACTGAAATACTTCATTTTTTCCTCTTCTCCTACTCATCAGCTGTTCTTCTGTTTCCTTTTCTCCAGCTGCTTATGTTATTACATGCTTAATTTTCCTTTTCTCTTGTTGATCTTCTTTCCCTCTGACATTTTCCTGATAGCAACAAAGCCATCTGACTGCATGGGTTTTAAATAAGAGCTATATTTTTCTTACCATATTTATGGGTTTTGCCTTTCCATCATGACCTTCTGAAATGACTTATGTATGCTTGAACTCTACTTAAAAGATAATTGCAGAAATTTTGGGGGAAAAGGATTGTTATTTCAAGGATATGAGTGCGACAGTTTGGAAAAAAGGATGTACACATCCTAAATAATATGTTTTGTAATGTCAGTACTCAGAAGAAATCGTTATCTGTAGTGTGTCTTAATCAATACTGGAGTCAAAGTTAGGGTACAAATGGATTTCCAGGTAGGTGAAGCCAAGTGGATGTCAGCCATTGTGTAAAGAGCCCTTGGAGACTTTCGTGGTAGAAATTAAGAAGCAAGACCACAAAGATTCTGAGAACATGAACTGATCAAGACAACTTAAATTATTAAAGGTCTATTGTGCAAGCAAAAGTCAAAAAGATGTACTCATTTAAAAAAGCCCTCTACGTTCTTAAACATCTTTTATTATGGCAAACTGCATTTAGATATTGACATTTTTTTAAAAAATTTTATTTATTTATTTGACAGAGAGAGAGAGACAGTGAGAGAGAGAACACAAGTAGGGGGAGTGGGAGAGAGAGAAGCAGGCTTCCCACTGAGCAGGGAGCCTGACGCAGGGCTCGATCCCAAGGACCCTGGGATCATGACCTGAGCTGAAGGAAGACACTTAATGACTGAGCCACCCAGGTGCCCCTAGATATTGATATTTTTGAAGTAAAAAAAAAAAAACTGAAATATAGTAGAGAGAGAGAGGTTGGGTTTTAATCCCATCTCTGTTACATTTTAACTGAATGACCTGTGTTGGTCATCTAGTTTCTATGAGCCTCAGTTTCTTTGGTCGTAAGATGGGAACAATAATACCTTCCTTAAAGAGTGGTAATAATGATTAAATGAGACAATGCACATGTGGCATAGGGAAAGTGCAAAATAAATGGTGGCTCCTTTAAATTCCTCAAATCAATGGTGAAAAGGAGAGTAGCATAACAAAAAGTATTAGATTTCCCTCAAATGGCAGGAGAGGAATGTATCTTTCTCCCATTAATTCTCAGATCTTAAGGCTACCATGAAGTGTTTGTGCTAAATTGCTGTGTTTGCCATGTTTTTCATTATAAGATGTTTAATGCAGTGACATCTATAAAATCATTTACATGGAGGAGACTGACATATAAATAAAGAACTGGAATACAGAAGGTGAATCATATATAAAGTGTTATGTGAACCCCTTATCACATATATCATTTGCAAATATCTTCTACATTCAGTAGGTTGCCTTTTTGTTTTGTTGATGGTTTTCTTCACTGTGCAGAAGCTTTTTATTTTGGTTAATTTCCAAAATATATAAAGAACTCATACAATTCAGCAGCCAAAGATAACAATAATAATAATCCAATTAAAATGCGCAGAGGACCTGATAGATATTTGTCCAAAGAAGACATAACACAACAGATATAAAAAAAAGAGGTTCAGTATCCATAATAATCAGGGAAATGCAAATCAAAACCACAATGAGATTTCACTTTACATCTGTCAAAATGAGTAGAATCATAAACAGAAGAAATAACAAGTGTTGGTGGGGTTGTGGAGAAAAAGGAACCTTTGTGCACTGTTGGTGGGAATGCAAATTGGTGCTGCCGTTCTGGAAAGCAGTATGGAGGTTCCTCAAAAAATTAGAAATAGAAATACCATATGATCCAATAATTCCACTACTGGTTATTTAAACAAAGAAAATGAAAACATAATTCAAAAAGATGTATAGACCCCTATGTTTACTACAACATTATTTATAATAGCCAAGATATGGAAGCAACTCAAGTGTTCATCCATAGGTGAATGGATAAAGAAGAGGTGGTATATATATACAATGGAATATTACTCAGCCATAAAAACAATAAGATCTTGCCATTTGTAACAACATGGATGGACTTATAGGATATAATGTTAAGTGAGTAAGTCAGTCAGAGAAAGAAAAATGCCATATGATTTCACTCAAATGTGGAATTTAAGAAATAAAACAAATGAACAAAGAGAAAAAGAGACAAAAACACAGGCTCTTAAATACAGAGAACAAACTGGTGGTTGTGAAACTGTTGGTTGCCAGAGGGGAAGTAGGTTGGGGGTGGGGAATGGGTGAAAAGTAATTTACCTGGATGAGCACTGAAAAACATATAGAATTGTTGAATCATTATATTGTATGTCTGAAACTAATATAACATTGTATGTTAATTATACTGGAATAAAAAAACAAAAATAAAAAGTAAAAAGTATCATGCAAAAACTGAAAATGGATTACTTGGCTATGTGACTTAGGTTAGGGTGGGTGGCATTAAAGAAGGTTCAAAGATGGGCATTTGAATTGGGTTTTTAATGAAGAGTAGAGGAGTTCATTCAATGGACAAGGGATAGTGGGAGGGATCACATGGACAAAGGCCCCTAGGCTTGAAACATTAAGGCATACGTCAATGGTGCCCAAACTTGCCTGCAATTGAAATCACTTTGGAAACTTAAAATATAGGGCTGCCCATGTCCCATTCCTAGAGAATGAGATTTAATTGTCAGAGGTGGCCTGGGTTTTGAGAAGGACCCCAAAGTGATTTTAATATGCACACAAGTTTGGGAACCACTAGCATATCAATTTTCTGTTAGTTGCTGTATATGGCTGAGTGTAGGAAAAATAGTGAAAGATGAACCTGAAATGTCATGTCATAGAATTCAAACTTTATACTCTAATTTTGACATTGTTTGATTGTATACTTCCATAATTTAAAAATTTAGTGTGCACCCCTGAATGTGTATATGTGTTTATTCATTAACATATACATGTATTATTGTATAATATGCAGAATATTGAATGTACGACATAAATATACTATATACAAAAAGTACAAATAAAAAATGATTAGCAAGGGGTGCCTGGGTGGCTCAGTCAGTCAAGCGTCTGCCTTCTGCTCAGGTCATGATCTCAGGGTCCTGGGATCAAGCCCCCTGTTGGGCTCCCTGCTCTGCGGGAAGCCTGCTTCTCCCTCTCCCTCTGCTGCTCCCCCTGCTTGTGCTCTCTCTCTCTCTGTGTCAAATAAATAAATAAAATATTTTAAAAAAATGATTAGCAAAAGAATAAAACAGTATTTTAAGTAGTTATTTTATTAATGGTTAAAAATCTTTCTTCTCTCATTAAATTATCATTAAAATATGATTTTTGTCTAAGCAATAAGAGAGGATATGCTTCATTATTTGTGACAATCTTAGTTTGATATCACAGAGATTCATAGTCTCCTTTTAACTGCAGATGATTTATAACTTGGTTTTAAGGATTATTACACCTAAAATCAAACTTCTTCAAAAAATATAGATACAAGTGGAAGAAATATATCATTGGCTAAACATACTAAATCATCTTTTCAATTTTGAAGCTCATCACCAATTATTTTTTTTGTTAATATTTGGCTAGCAAGGGGCGCCTGGGTGGCTCAGTCGTTAAGTGTCTGCCTTCAGCTCAGGTCATGGTCCCAGGGTCCTGGGATCAAGCCCTGCATCAGGCTCCCTGCTCAGCGGGAAGCCTGCTTCTCCCTCTCCCACTCCCCCTGCTTGTGTTCCTTCTCTCGCTGTATCTCTCTCTGTCAAATAAATAAATAAAATCTAAAAAAAAAAAAAAAAAAAATTTGGCTAGCAAAGTTTCAGCTACCCTAATGTCTATCATTTGATCTTAGAAATTTATCAGAGAGCATTAATTTTTTTAATAAATAAGCTCAAGGGGAGCCTGGGTGGCTCAGTCAGTTAAGCAGCTGCCTTCAGCTCAGGTGATGAGCCCAGAGTCCTGGGAGGGAGCCCTGTGTTGGGCTCCCTGCTTAGCGGGGAGTCTGCTTCTTCCTCTCCCTTTCCCTTTGTCCCTCCACCTGACTCATGATTTCTCTCTCTCTCTCTAATAAATAAATAAAATCTTTTTTAAAAAGAAAAGAAAATATATTTCTGTGTTTTTAAGTGTGTTTTGAGATGGAGAGGAAGCGGACGGTTTCCATGAGCTAGAAAAGATGAGAATCTCACTCTTTGAGTAAGAGACATGTTCACTGAGATTTAACACAGATCTAGTGAACATTATTAAGCTCATAAGTGCCAGACACCCTGTATTCTTCTGAGGTCCCTCATTTCCTCTTTGCAACAACCCCATGTGCTACACCTCTCCATCTCATTGGTGCAGGGGAGGAAACTACAGCTCACAGTGAGGTAGTCACTACAGTACTAACAATGCGGCAGAAAGAACTGGACAATTGAGAAGTGAGAAAAAGGTTTGCAAAAGCTACTGGGAGAAATTTGTTAGGAAGACCATGAGACGTGAAGAACATTTTCCTGAGCCCTGCTTAGATGAGTTTGGACAGCATGAACTGCGGTGGAAGGTATTTAGCATATTTTTTTCTCTAATTCAAGAGTTAGAGAGAAATTAGACAGAGGGCATAGAGAAATAAAGAGGCTGGAGAATTCCAGGATATTGGCAAAGGAGCTTTTGTAAGAGTTTTCTTACTGGTGCAGGTTTTAGAGGTGAGGGACCCAGGGAAGGCTGTGCTGAAATGGAAGAAGGATGAGACCAGGGAACCAGAGGAGGACCTCGGAGGGCTCCTCATGTGATGGGAAATACAAAAGATGAAATAGGAGATGTGTGGGAAGGGAGATGCTTTAGGAAGCAAATTTACAGGTTTTCTTATCGGTCATACCCAAAGTTGAGTCCTGACTTGGCCAGTTGTTTTGTGACCTTAAAAAGTTACATAACCTTGTCTACCAAATGGGAGTTACAATAACACGGCCTCGTTGAGGTGTGCGGTTTTTATAGAAAGAGCTGGACAGGTATAACTGCTCAGATATACAGAAGGAGCTCAATAAATGGTAGGTGCTATTGTCATTATTATCATTATTATTATTCAGTTTTTGGAAATAGATAGACTTCAAGATTATAGCCAAAGTGTGGGAGGGCAAATGGATAGCCGAAGTTGGTGGAGATAAAGGTTCTTTGAAGGGAAAAATTTTAAGAAGGAAGAGGATAAAGTATATAACATGTTTATAGATGGAGATAAATTCTTTTTTCTTTTTAAAGATTTTATTTATTTACTCGACAGAGAAAGAGAGCTAGAGTGTGAACACAAGCAGGGGGAGTGGGAAAGGGAGAAGCAGACTCCCCGCCGAGCAAGGAGCCCGATGCTGGGCTCAATCCAAGGACCCTGGGATCATGACCAGAGCCAAAGGCAGATGCTTAACCGACTGAGCCACCCAGGCGCCCCATAGATTGAGATAAATTCTATGGAGAAATAAACAGGGCCATGAGACAAAGAATATGAGGATTGAATGGGGGGTGTTTAAAGTTGTCAACGATGGTGGCAAAAAAGAAAAAGTATTTTTTCAGATTTTTTCCACTATCAAATTACATCATTTCTCACATGGTATTACAATGTAATTGATGTGATATGTTAAAAATGAAAACCGATTATGTTTTAAATACTTTTCTTTGTTCTTAAAGTAAAATCAAATTCAAATCTTCACCAGGTTCTACAAGACTCAGATCTCTGGCCTCTGCTCTATTGCTCTCCCTCCCACTAGCTCTTTCTGCTCTAGCCAGATCTTCAGCTTTTCTGTTTTTAGAAGAAACAAAGCTCTTTCTTGCCTTAGGCTCTTCGCTAATCTCTGCCCAGAGCACATTTCCACTCCCGCCGTCTGTCTCTGGCTCCCACCCCCTATTCTGTTTTTGCATCACCCACAATTTATCAGTTCAAATCTCCCCTTTTCAAGGAACTTTCCCTACTATACTACCTAAAGCAGCAGTACCCCCCCCCTCCGGGACTCTTGATTCCATCTCCCTTTTAACTCCTTCATAGGACATATCACAACTGGTGAACATGTTAATTTTTTACTCTCCAAATACCAAGCAAATTATAGCAGGACGTGAGCTTTGCTGCTGTTTTTCATTGCTGAAGCCACAGCACTGGTAACATCTGGTAAATGTTAACACTCAATAAGTGCTGCCATTTGAATATATGAATGAAGAAAATACAAGAAATGAAATCTTCATCTGTAACATCAATGAATAAAACATTTGGTTCTCATTCATTCTCTCAACCCCCAAAGCCAGACAACTTCACAGACCCTTTGGAACACTATTTTTAAACTATAATTGTCTTTCACTGAATAATGATTTCCCAGGTAATTTAATTTTGTTCTCATAAATATAGCTTCCACATCTCTGCTGCTCTAGAAAATTCTAGAAAAACAGAACCCATACTCAAAACAACTGTTACAAAATACAGAAGAAGGAGGAGGAGGAGGAGAAATACATTAGAAAAGACAGAAATGTTTGTCTCCAGTCATTAGATCAATTCTAGACTCCCAATCTCCCAGACTCCTGAACTCAAAAATGTAGAAGTAATCTTTGGCCACTTCTCTTTCTCCATTTTCATCACTTTAAATGTATAACTTGAAAATATCTTTCAGATTCTTTTATAATTTTTTTTAGTAGGTTCCATGCCCAACATGGGGCTTGAACTCATGACTACGAGATCAAGAGTTGCATGCTCCATCACCTGAGCCAGTCAGGCACCATATCTTATATGATTTTTTTAAGGTAAAAAAGTAGGGAAAAACTTTCTCACTCTCAAGTAAATTTTTGCATGGATAATTCCACAAGTAAAGTCAAAAGAGAAACCATAATCTGGGAAAAATTTTGTAACTCAAATCACAAAGGGCAGTTTTCCCAATATATAAAAAAACTCTTGCAAATCTATAAGAAAATAGCAAAATCTCAGTAGAAAACTAGGCAAAGATATTAACAGTTCAAAGAATGGGAAACTTAATTTAAACATATGAAAATGATCAAATTCATTTAAAATAATAGGATTGCAAATTAAAATTACATCAAAAGATCATTTTTCACCTTGCCAGTGGCAAAGGTTCAAAGTTTTATAATATTTCATATTATCAAAGTTATATATGGAGCAGGCACTTTCATATGTTGCTGGAGAATGTGCCAATTGTGTAGTCTCTTTAGAGAACATTTTGACAATATCTATAAAAATTACTTAGACACCTTATCCCATCTACTTGAAAAAATGTTTGCCTTATCCCATTTACTTTAGAGAAATGTATCCCAATATATTTACACATATGTGCAATGAACTAAGTACAAAGTTAATCATTGTAGCACTGATTTTAAAAGTAAAAAGTTAGAAACAACCTAAATGTCCTGCAGCTGAAAGCAACTGAAATTATGGTACATCCACAAAATGGAAAAATATACATCAAGAAAAATGAAGGAGTACATTTTTTATACTGCTACAGAAAAATCCCAAACATATGTGGTTAAGTGAAAAAAAGCAAAATGCAAACAGTATATGGAATATTACCATTTGTGTAAAGGGAACGAGGTACATATTCATATCTCTCTGTTTATGCATAAAAAAAATCTCTGGAAAGATCAACAGGTAACTAATAGGAATAATTGCTTGGTGAGTGTGGGACTGGCCTGGTAGGGAAGGTAGGGGGCAGTAGTAGATAGGAAAGTTTAATATACACCTGTTTGAAACTTTTATTTTTGAACGATGTGAACTACCTATTTAAAAATAATTAATTTGGGGGGCGCCTGGATGGCACAGTCGGTTAAGTGTCCATCACTTGGTTTCAGCTCAGGTCATGATATCAGGGACCTGGGATCGAGCCCCACATTGGACTCCATGATCAGTGTGGAGTCTGCTTGAGATTCTGTCTCTCCCTCTCTCTTGCCCCTCCCACTTGTGCTGTCTCCCTCTCACTTTCTCTCAAATAAATAAATAAAATCTTAAAAAAATGAAAATAATTTTTAAAATTTGGTGGTGAGGAGAAAATAAAAGCATAGAAAGTGCTTCCCAACAGCTTTACTCTTGAATAACTTTGGGAACCAAGGTGGCTTCCTGTTACTAATGAGATGCACAGAAAATAATTAGTAAATGTTGAATGTATGCATGAGGGAATAAAATGTGTCAATTCTTCCCTAAGTTATTAAAGGCCTTCCATCAGTTGGATCTATTTTACCAGCTCGAATTACCTTGCACTAGTCTCAGAGATCATCAGTCCAGCCATCATTTACAGTCCCTATAAATGCATTCCTACCCTTGCTAATGAGATTTCCTTCACCAGGTAGCCCTCTTTTTTTGTCAATCTGAATCCCTTTCATTTAAGAGCACAGCCTTATGGGGCGCCTGGGTGGCTCAGGTCATGGTCCCAGGGTCCTGGGATCGAGCCCCTCATAGGGCTCCCTGCTCAGCGAGAAGCCTGCTTCTCCCTCTCCCACTCCCCCTGCTTGTGTTCCCTCTCTCGCTGTGTCTCTCTCTGCCAAATTATAAATAAAATCTTAAAAAAAAAAAAGAAGAAGAAGAGCACAGCCTCACATCCACCTTCCGAGGGGCAAAAACAACAGAAATGTAAACAACTGTCTCCCTTCTGGCGGCTGAAAGTCTGAAATCAAACTGTCTGGCGGCTGAAAGTCTGAAATCAAACTGTCAACAGGGCGATGCTCCCTCCCAGACCTGTAGAGGGGAATGCTTTCTTGCCACTTCCTAGCTTCTGGTGGTTTGCTGGCAATCTCGGGCATTCCTTGCAGCTAGGGCACTTCAGTCTCTGCCTCCATCATCACAAAGTTCCTCGCTGTGTATCTGTGTCTTTGTCTCTTCTTGTCTTCTTAGAAGGACATCAGTCATTTTCGTGTTCTAATTAACTAATTAGGCCCACCCTAATTAACTATGACCTCATTTCAACTTGATTACATTTGCAAAGACTCTATTTCCAAATAAAGTCACATTCACAGGAACTGGGGGGTTAGAACTTCAACATACCTTTTTGCAATACAATTCAACCCATAAAACCTTCTCTAACTGATGCCACCCTGTTTTTAGACTGCTATTCCTAATGTTAAACTCTATATAGAGATCTGCACCCTTATAGTCTCTCTTGTTTATCTAACAACTAGTTCATGTTATCTTTTTTATTTTTTCCAATTATATATTATATATGTTATACATACATATTATATATATTATACACACATACACACACACACACACACACATTTTGTCTCCCAAGCTAGATTATAAGTACCTCAAGAGCAGGAAATATGTTTTCTCCTAACTTTGTTGGGCCCTGGTCCTACACCCATAATAGGGACTCAAAAATGACTAGGTGAAGGATTGGATGAATGATGCCCTAGAAGGCAGACAGTATGACTTTTATAGATTTTAACAATCACTCATCCATCACAACAACCTTTCAATGAGCTAAGAGGAGGCTCCTTGAGTCACTCAGAGTGTGAGAATCCAAGAGCAGCATTAGCTCATCAGTACCACACAGCAAAGGCTCCACTTTAAGGAAGGATAAAGATCAATAAACAATAGACTTTGTCCCAAGAATGGAGGTAATTGCATGGCTGGGAAGCAATCTAGTCTTCAGTCTCATGTCCAGCTGTCCAGATGCGAGGCAAGTCCCAGCCTTAGTTTATAATTACGGACAAAGAAGTTTATCATTAGATTTGTGTTGTCTTTCCTCAAAATACATGCATCTATCCACATGTATGCATACATGTATAATATACGAACTGATTTCTGATTAACACAAAGGCTTGATATTTCTTAGACATTTAAACCAAGAGATCACAGTAGGATATGAACAGCAGTACAATATGGTAATTGGCTGCTGTCTCAGTTCCATCACAGGCAAGCAAAAGCTCATGGCGGAGCAAGGAACAGCGAGGAAGACACTTAGTAAGTGCAAGAAAAGTCAAGACAGACAGGAAGGGAAGGGCAGAACAAAGAAGAGAGACACAGAAAGAGAAAATCCAAAGAGGAAAACAATCAGCCCAAATACCTAATCCAGAAACACATAATTGTACTTCATAATAATGAATTACATACAAATGAGTCATATTTGTACAAGATTGACAATGTACATCATTGTGCTGTATCGAAAAATGCTGCTCATTTTCAGCAGTAAAACAACCACATGAAAAAAGGTCAATGGATTAGAATATATAAATTTTAAACTCTTGTATATTGAAATATTGTAAAATTAAAGGAACAATCACATATTGGAAAAATTATTTGCATCAAATAAAACATGCAATGGGTTTTTCTCTAATGTATAATTAGTGTTTTCAAATGCAGTTTTAAAAATTTCAAAAACTCCAGGGGCGCCTGAGTGGCTCAGTCGTTAAGCATCTGCCTTCGGCTCAGGTCATGATTCCAGGGTCCTGGGATCGAGACCCGCATCGGGCTCCCTGCTCCGCGGGAAGCCTGCTTCTCCCTCTCCCATTCCCCCTGTTTGTGTCCCCTCTCTTGCTGTGTCTCTCTCTGTCAAATAAATAAATAAAATCTTTAAAAAAATTTTCAAAATCTCCAAATGAGCACAGGATATAAGCAGACTATTCATATAAAGTAAAAAAATGATTAGAAAACTGATACAAGGGAAGTTGTAATCAAATAAATGCAAATTAAAGCAACCTGGATTTTTTTTTTTTTTGCAACCTGGATTTTTTAAAAGATCCACTAAATGCAATAAAAATATCTAAACTTAATACTCAATTCAGATGAATGTAATAAAGAAATCAATATACTCACTCATTGCTGGTTGTATTACCAATAGGCAATACAATAGAGCAATGTATAGCAAGTAAGCAAGTATTATAAAGATGGTCATACCTTCTGAAGAAACAGTAATGTCCTAGAAGTTTATCTTAAGAAATAGTTGGAAAGAAACATAAAGGTAACTGAGTGAGAATATTCACTGCAATTCTGTCCATAATAACAAGAATAGGAAATAACTGAAATATCCATCTCTAGGATAATGATTTTTAATCCCATAGAATATTATAACAACATTGAGATTACCATTATGAAGTTTATGCAAAGTCATGCAAAAGCATTATGCAGTCACGGTAAGTAGAAAAAGCAGAACAAAAGTAATAGGAAAATAAATTTCAACTATGTAAAGACAGGTATTCCTATAAAATATCACACACCCATTCACTGAAAACATACTAGGCAACTTTATCTGCTGGGCCTATGCTAGGAACGAGGGATACAGTCTCTGAACTCACACTCACAATCTTAAGGAGTAAAGACATGTAAAAGTAAATATTACCGTGTAGAAAGTACAACAATGATATTTGCGCAGTGGCAGTATCATAGCCAATGAGGTTTATCCGAGGCACGATTATTGCTAGTTGAAAAATAAAAGTATACAGTGGGATTGGAATTACATGTGATATTTTAAATTCTTATATGTTATGTGTACTTTTTTCCATTTATTCTTTTTTCCCACATTATAAGAAAATGACATGTTTATTATAAGATACTAGGAAAATATAGAAAACATATAAGGAATCAGAAAAGAATCTGCACAATCCTAGCACCCACAGACAACCACCTTAACAGCATGACAAATTTTCAGACTGTCTTTTTAAAATACTCATTTCTAGATTTTTTAAAACATATTTAGATGACATGTATATACATTTTGTAATATATTATTATTAGTTAAAATTATAGCATAAGCGAGTTTCTGTGCTATGAAAAACTATGGAAAAATGCTTAATGTTTCATAATAGTCCATAGATGAAATGCAGTCCACTTAACAATGCTCCCATGGTCAGATACCTTGCTTCCCTGTCTTTCTTAGCATTAATAATGCTGCAATGAATATCTTTATCTCCGTTTCCATTAACATTTTGATTATAAACTCCTAGTGTGTCACTTAATTTTTAAAGCTACCACCTTAGTAATATAACTCAGAGACATTTCACCAAATGTAAAGTCTTCATAATCCCGAGTATAACTATGTTATCTATAGTAATTTCAGGTAAGGTATTTGAGAAATAACATGACAGTATCTTACAGAGAAAAGGAACATGTAAGACTATCATAGAACATGTATGGAGCATTGCTTTCATGGGCACTCCTGTTTACAACCTCTCCCCAAAGACAGATGTTGTTAAAGCTCCCATCTCGACTACTGAGAAAAAGCCAGGAGAGTAAGTGCAAACTCAAATTTGAAAAAGCCACAACATTCTAAAATGCATAACTTTTTCCCATAGCTTATATATTTTAAGAAAAAAAATTTACACATTTGAGATTTCTAAAACATGTATTACTTTTAATATGAAAACAGTATCATGAAATATAAGCTATACGTACATTTAAACCACAGAGTACTTGAGCACAGATAACTAAAATTCAGTGAATTAAAACAATTATTTCTCTTTAGTGTAAAGTTGATTACAGCATTTTTTTTTGGTGGAAAAAGAATAAAGGATTAAAATACCTAATGGGACTTTTCCTAAGATATTTATGACTGCCATCATTTTGCCAGGTGATATACTTTATACTTGCTTGAATAATTTGTTTGAGGTCATTGAAATAGTTACTGAAAATGTTTGTCTTTCCCATTTTAAGGTCATAAAAACTGAAGCCTACTTTAATGAACATGAAGTTCTCAGCACAACCTCCAATGTCTATGAAGTAAATACAGCAGATAAACACCCATGTCATAAGGAAACTGAGGCCTAGTGTACATTGATGATGCACCAAATCCAATACACAGTGGGATATAGCACGGTAGAAAGAATTGGGCTATGGAATGAGACAATAAAAATAAATGAACTTAGGAAGGAGCCTTTAGAATTGAAACTTGTTGGTTGGATATGAACAACAGAGGTACATATAATGCACAGCCTCAAGTTTTCTTTTCATAATTCTGTGACAAAGAAATGAGGGAGAACGTTTGAAACCTGTAATGAACATTCTTAATTCAAATATCATTTAAACTCATTAACTGTTGAGGATTCATATCTGTATTTATCTTTAAAGGGAAGCATAAAAAGCTCTGTTATCCCTTTAGACATAAAAGAGATAAAAGAATGAAACTTGAAGAAAAGCCATAAATGTAGGAATTACAACATTACTGCCTTAATAACAATTCTTCACTAATAGAATACATGACACAGTACCTTTATATAATGAAGACTAAACATAGCAGAAACTACATAATGGCTGTACTACTGTAGATCAATTTGAGTCTAATATAACAGAAATGATCACTGATCCCAAGACGTTATGGAATAGTAAACTTAAGATATTGTGCTGCTTTTCAAGTTTATGTGACTATGATTATTTAATTTTCTTTTGTGCGTGCTCAAGTATAGCTGTTATGTGACTACACATGAGAGAACCTGAAATTAATTTGTCTGTATGAGATCAGTGACTGTACAAATTCTTATGAAAACTAACATGCCATGACAATAGTAATTTTGATAAAATTACAGCAAGTACTGCAATTCTCTGCCATCTGGCTGTCTCGTCATAACTACTTTAATGTGCTTTTTATTACTTATTTATGTACTTCAACCATTTGATCAGTATAGTTTTAAAGCATATGAATTATCACAATGGAAGGTTTTAAAAAATGTTAAAGGAAAACTATCTTCATATCTAAATGTTGAACTTTTCATCAAATTAGGAGACTCTCGCCTTTTTGATGGGAAAAATCTTATTCAAGTAAAAGCCATTTTGAGGAACTTTCTTAATTCATTTGGTATAATTTGTTGTTATGTTTTAATCCTTGAAGCACAACAACCTTGAATTTTTTCCACAGCAATGCAGTACTATATATTTCACTATTGTTTTGATCTTCATAGTTTGAATTTAATACCTTAAATTTGATTATATATTTCCTATATTTTCCATCACCCTGTAGTTAGTTATTTACATGAAGACTAACTAAACCAACATCATTTGTACCCTTTGTAAAATGTGGAGGTCAAATCAAATCTTTATCTACCATGGATCCCTTTTGTTTTTGAGACTAAAAGAAATGACCTGAAAATTCAAAATACTCAAATAGATCCATAGAAATTCGTTTTCATTTGCTTAGGCTTCAATTTTATTTAAGGTCTAGAAACTTCTTTTCCTTATGGTCAAATGTTATCTCCTCATGATAGTCATGTTGCCTAAATACACTGCCTCCAACTTTCATAAAAATTTGAGTCTCCACTATGTGTTCAGGACACAGAGGTTGAATTATGATACACACCCCTACAGAGCACTTTTTCAAGTTTGGGAGCTAGAAGACATATTTGATGGTAATTATTGTCATGAGGAAAATCAGTTGCTGGTTTTAGTCCAGCTTCCAATGGGTCAGTATCTGTCTCATCGACTTCACAGAAATAACACATGTTGATGACTTGGAAAGAAAGCAGAGAATTGTAAGTAATATGTCTTCTGACCAGTAAGAATAAATTTAGGGTTGAACAGTATTAGCAAAAAAGCAATTCAGTGACATCTCAATGGAGTGTACAATCAGGACACTTGTCTACACTGATGAAATCCATACCATAATACATACTAAACAAAATTTCAAAAACCTCTCTTGACTCAGTTGGCATAAAAATTTTCTTCTAGATGGTAGAAAATAGCTTAGCTGTAATTCACTTGGAACTAATTTCAGTCATTGCTAAAGCATGCTGGGTTGAAAATTAGTGTCAAACGACAAAATGGCATGACTTCTTAAAAGCATTTGAACTCAAATTTTATGTGCCCACAATGCACCTGAATTAAAGTTTCCAGGATTCAGGACTGAACTACAGTTACATACTGCCAACAGTATTCTCATCTCAGTCTTAAAGAAAATTGCACCCATGACTACACCCGAGATTTGGAATGGCATACCTAGGGGACACCATTGTTTATTCTCTTATAATACAAAGCAGGGAATTAGTATAAAAACTAATAAAAATGATATTCCTATAAAATAGAGTATTATCTTAGATTTTGGACACTGTAAAATGGCATATAATAAAGCTTTCTTTTCCAGCACAAATAAAAACTGTTGAACTTTTAGTGCTTAACAGTTTTTCAAAATAAAATAAAATAAGCATTTTAAAATACAAATGCGTAAAAGTATTAGATTGTTTTAATGATAGAGATACTGTTTTATGTTATCCAAACACTTTTTTTATTTTTTCAATTTACATGTGTCCTAAGTTCTAAAAAGTTTTAAGGTCATTAGAAACAGACATCCTCTCAAAATGTTCAGATCCACATTCGTCAGTACCATGTAGAACTCTCCTTGCTATATACTCCCTATCAAATACGCTAAATAGAGTGACTGATGCTTGGCCCAACATCTTTACTGCAATTTCATATCTGAATGTGCTAATTGTTTAGTAGTCTTTAAACCATTCCTGTTTTCATTATTTACACACAGCATGATAAATCTGAGGTACTTAAATTCAGAGGGAAGAAAATAAAAGGCCTGGGTTTTTAAATGAAATGGCAAATTTGGAATGTGGAAAGTCACACCATGATAAACCTATTTGATGTTTCCTTCTTAATGAAATAAATATACACGGTCTTGTTTTCCCCATAAAGTTGAATTTCTTCCTTAGAGCTCGTGTTTTCTACTAAATGGAATTTTTGTACATGGTTCTGGAAGTGATTCATGAAATCTCTGTATCACTAGGGAGTCCTGTGTGTCTGACTCTAAAACTGTAACAAACCAAAGGGCTTGGTTGGGGACTAATTAATATTAAAGAGTATATTTTGTTCATGACACTCTGTAATAAGTCACGCTTTCAGTCATGCTTTCAGTCTACCGGCTGTTTGAGCTGATGGCTACGTCAGGCCTGCCTCTAGTCACACACGTTATGAAGAATAAAACAGATGTTAAAAATTTTGCATCTGCCGATGCTGAAAGTAAAAGGAAAGAATCACTTCTCTTAACTTTCCTCAGTGGGAAGGACGCTTTTCCTGTCCCATTCCCTATTCGACTGCAGAAATAAAATTGATCAAATCTATCTGCCAACTCGAAGGTCAACACAAATGATATCTTCTTGTTAATCCAAGTGACCATCTTCTAAGGCAAGAACTTAAAACATTCTCATTAAATATTTTATAATTTCTGATATAAAAGTCCTTTTCAGATCATAAGCAAGATAGGGCAGGGGAATGGAAAAAAATGAATGGTCTATTGCTTAATTACCATTACAACAAACTTAAGTAGAAAAGGGAGACTTTTGTGATTAAAATGTTGCTTTTCTGATAGAAGTGACTCTTCAGAGAAAAGGTATCTTTTAAAATCAGAAAACCGTAGTGGTGATATAAGTAGTATTGGTTATAACAGCAATGTGCAAAGGTCTGTATTTTACCTGTGGAGGGACCAAAAATAGTTTTACGAGCTCTTTACTGTACATTTAAAAATGGCATTATTTTAGCAATAATGGCATTATTTAATAGATTCATTGTCTCGGATATTCTATTTTGCTCCACTTTTTCTTTTGGTAATATAAATTTTAAGAATTATATTTACTTGCTGAGAAAATATCAGTCATAACTTCTTTACTCAAATCAAATTCTTAAGCCCCTGTGATTCTATCTAATCTTTCTTTGTAATAATAAAGCACATTTTGAGCTTTGCTTTTTTTCTTGAATTGATGACATTTATGCTGACTTTTAATGAGATTTTGGCTTGTATTCTTTTAAAGATTACATTATTGATACCAATGGCATACTTTTCTTAATACAGAAAATCAAAAGAATTACTTCTCTTTATACATCCATAAGAGGAATTTCACTTACATGGTTTCTATTACAAGGACACACTGACAAAAAGAAGCCCTCTTCCATATAAGATGATAATTTTCATAATACACACAGTCAAACTGGTAAAGGCAAGATCATCAAAATTCTTCAATTTTTATTTCAATTTAAAATAAAATGATGTGAAATACAGTTATTGTGGTATCAACCTGAAAAAAAGAAACATTTTATATACTTGGACCAATAAGTCATGTATAGAAATCATTTTTTTTTCTGGCAATTTTGAACTGCTTATCTTTCATAGGATTTCTTATAGCTATTTACATTTTCACTCAGTGAAAATCAATTACCTTCTTGCAATAAGCCTCATTTGCTACCTTTGAGTATAATAGAAACACCATTAGGATGATGACATTACCCAAAAGAAGGGCACCACACAGTTGGTGGACATAAATTAAGGGCCCTTTCACATATGCATTAGAAATACTGCTGTGACTGAAATATGCATAAAGTCTGTATCTATTAGAGCTATTAGTGTGTGGGGGTGATGATTTTGAAGGGGGAGGGAAGGATTGGTAGATTGTGATCTACTACTCTGACAAAATTATGTATTTCCTTTTTTGCCTGGTATGTGCCATTGATGCAATAAGCCTGGGCCCCCAGCTGAGCTGCATTTGGAAATGCCACTGAGCATGGTATACGCGCTTCACTTCCCTTTGCTGAAGCAAGACACTGTCAGGAATAGAGTGCATATGTGCCGCCAAACCCACTCCTCCTCCATCACCCTGACCTCCGTAGCTCTGCGGATATCTGCCTGGGTGAAGCCACCACTCATGCGGAAAACAGCTCCTGCAGATCAATTCATAGGATTTAGGGACATTTAACTTCCATCAAGCCCACATCATCTTATTGGTATTTGAGGACTAACTTATTACTGAACATTAATGGCCATAACATAGAGAATTGTGTATTTCCCAGGGGAAGAAAAAAAAACTAATCTAGAGAATCCCCCCTCTGAGACTAAAAAACAGAGGAAACCACATTTAAACCCAGTTATTTTTATCTGAGTTCTTATAAGCTTAAGTAAAACAAAATTATAACATATTGACCCTTGGGGTGTGAGTGAAAGTTATGTACCTTTTAAAAGGTGTTAGGATTACAAATTACAATTTTTGATGAATTATATTCAGAATCATTTATCTTTTAGGCAATCTTAAAAATACAGGAGACATGTGGATAGTTCATTAAGGAATTTTGAATCATGAACGCAAGGGTTACATAAAAGCTTTAGAACACGTATAGTATAGTGGTAGAAACTAACAGGTTGCCGTTTCTGAACCTCTGATGAATTGGCAAATACTAGAAATATATTTGCCTTCAAAAGGACAAATACTTAAAACTTTTTTCCCATTAACGACTTCTCAATTCCATATCATTAGGCTTTTTTTTTTTAATCTCCTAACTTGGTAATGTTAAATATCCAAGATCAAAGAGCTGTGTATATAATTCACTGAAGCACTTAGTGCAATCTAATTCTAGATATTATTACACTTTTATATAAAATGTTTCTTATAATGCCTCCAATTTTTGAAAAAAACTTTCATAATGTTAACATTATCTTACAAGATTTTAAAAAGGAAAATGCCAGAAATTTGTCCTGCAGAAGGCTCTTTTACCACTTTTTGTGGAAAGTGAAAATTTTAGAGCACAAACCTCCATGTCTTATATACTATATCCCCAGATGTCATAATTAATCCATATATATTTGATTATTATAAAGAAAGCAAGAAATATTGTGAAATTAATTTCACTCACCATTGCATTATTACATAAAATTTAAAAGTAAGTTTCTCTTACACAAGCATTGAACCCAGATGCCTGTTGGAATAATAAACTGAATCTAGAAAGACAATGAAATTCATACTGTTTTAGGACCTCAAATTTTAAAACCACTATATATTTTTCTTTTATGTCATCATGGACAAAATAAATTGTGGGTCTTATCTACAAATATATTGGGACTTTTAATATGTTTGAAATTCTGTAAGTGGTATTTTTCTAAGTAGGACATATCTGGTTAAATAAATTAACACAATGAAACTACTGCACATAAACTCAGTTCCGCAGAAAATAATATTATAATGGAATAGACTTCTCTTAGTCAACCTCCTTTGTGCCAGGAATCTGGCCTCTGAGGTTGAATCCATATGAAATTTGGCTTGCTGAGTCCATCACCTACATTTTATATGCCCATCAAATAAATGAGAGGTCCACAAAGTTCAGATAGAGCAGAAACCTGAATGAATTTCCAAGAAATATTGCTTCAGATTAATGACTCAGAAACTATATATTTCAAAAGGATATAGGTCATAACAAGTGAACAATTAGTTTCCATTAACAATTTAAGCACAAATATTATGTGATACCGTATATTTTAATTTTAATTTACCAGTTGACATCTTGTATGTTTTATTCCCTAATGTTTTTCTTTGCGATTCCCTTTAAGAAGTCAGAGTGCTATGGACAGAAGACATTTTATAACCGAGGAAAAAAACAAATGACTCTTCAAACTGCTATAATACAATTGCACCTCAGAGAGAGGAGTAAAAAATTCTGTAGGGAAAAATACTAATGAGATAGAAATACTAATGAGACAGGGTAAACAAAGATAAAAACCAAAAGTGTAATTGGGGCAACCATATAAACAACAGGAACACAAGCAACAAATGGACTGGACAGATTTGTTTATCATTCCTTTGCTATAATTAGAGGTGACTTTCTTGTTCCCACAAAACAAAAGTTGTTTGAAGTGTGAGGACAGTTTGCTTTTTCTTATTTTAGTCGGTTTAGCCAAGTGGAGTTTAAAGAGCTTATCAGAGGATAAAATAAACCCCAGACTGTTTGTAAGTACCTCAGGACAATTATCTCACTCTTTTTTAGATCCGACATAATCAATTCTCCTAATTTAGTGGATCTTTTATTTTTAAAAGTAGCAACCCCGGCCCCTCCCCTAATCCTTGTAAAAGAAGATACACCTGGCGGAGGCGGGAGGCCATGACTGTTTATCAAAAGGGACTGATGGCCCTTCTAGCAATTCCATCCCAGCTGTTTAGGGAGGGGCGGCTTCCTCCATCTCCAGGGCAGGAGTGGTAAATGAGCTAACTGCAGCAGCAATGATTTATGCACAAGATTGTATGTTGTCTGATAATTGCAGGCACAAAAATTGCCCACCCTACAAAGCTGGCCCAAAGAGATCTCTTTTAAGTATAGAGAGGTAGAACTTAAACCTTTGTCAAAGGAAATTCTAGACAATTTATTAGAAAAAAAAATTATATATATATGTGTGTGTGTGTGTGTGTGCGTGTGTATATACACTCTGTTTTATAAGTGTTTAGTTTTGTTTCTGTTTTCATGTCATTTAACATCCATTTCAAACTCAAGTTCTGTGGAATTTATCTTCCAAATGGGAATGGCCATTTATTATTTGAAGATTTTGAAGATTTCAGTAGCCTAACTAATATGTCAAATGAAGGTAGAAAGTTACCTTGTCATTGTGAAATAGACTCAGCATGGAGTATCTGTTAATGACAACTCTATACTACAAAAGTCTCCTTGTCCAGCTTTCATATACACATTCTATATACATTTTATATACACATTAACTGACTTGGAACAACATGGCATTGTTTAGGTAGTGAAGGGAGTGATATGAAAAATACATTTCTGAAAAATGAGAAAGTGTCCAGAAAAATTCTACAAAAGTGCAAGGTTAGAGCTATTTTTGTAGATCTCTAGTTTCTGCCCTTGCTGGTTTTTGGAATCATATGTAAGAAATCTCAGAATTTCAAAAGATTCGGCTCCATTTTTTAACTATTTTGAGACAATTTTAGATTTATAGAAGAGCTGTGAAAATACTAGAGAGTTTCATCGAGTTACCCTTTATGTTAACATCTTACATAACCATCGTATGATTATCAAAACTAAGAATTTAACGTTGGTGCAATACTATTAGCTATACTTGGGCTTTATTCGGATTTCATCAGGTTTTCCACTAATGTCCTTTTTCTCTTCCAGGATCTAATCCAGGATACCATACTACATTTAGTTACCGTGTCTCCTTTGTCTTCTCTAATCTGTGATAGTTGATCAGTATTTCCTTTCAAGACCTTGAAACTTTTGAAGAAAACTCATCAGTACAATATCCCTCAATTTGGATCTTTAATGTCTTCTCATTATTAGACTGAGGTAATGGATTTGGGGGGAAGAATATCACAAAGGTCTATATCATCAGATCATTTCAGAAGGTACATATGTCCATTTGTCTTATTTTTTTTCTAAAGATTTTTTTATTTATTTGACACAGAGAGAGAGAGAGAGTGAGAGCAGGAACACAAGCAGGGGGAGTGGGAGAGGGAGAAGCAGGGTTCCCGCCCAGCAGGGAGCCCGATGCTGGGGCTCAATCCCAGGACCCTGGGATCATGACCTGAGCCAAAGGCAGACGCTTAACGACTGAGCCACCCAGGCACCCCGTCCATTTGTTTTATTACTGGTGATGTTAACTTTGATCATTTGGTTAAGATGCTATCCACCAACTTACGTCACTGTAAAGTTACTATGCTGTTCCTGGTGACTAATAGATATACTTGAATATTTATGTTCCTAAACCTTATCTGGAAATATGCTGTTTTACCTTAAACTTTCACCCACTAATTTTAGCCTCTGTTGATGGATCTTGCCTGCAGTAATTATTGCTATGCTGTTCTAATGACGATTTTCTATTTCCTTCACTCCTTCTACATTTATAACTGAAGTTCTTTCTTACTTTCTGGCACTAATCAACTCTATTTTAGGTAATCAACTTGAAGTTGCTCTATTCTATAGAAACTGAATACTTCATCAGACAAACTGCTTATTCCTTTGAGACTGATCTTCTATCTCCTCCACACTAGTAGAGTAGCCGGCAAGCGATAGGCATCTGTTGAATGTGCTTCAGTGAAATCCTTGTTTATCCCCCTGATTTATTCTGAACTTGAAAAAGATAAAAACTATTCACCATATTCTGTGTATGTCCTTAAATAACATCACTATTGTGAACATCACTATTAAATCACTGCTCTCTTTTCTCATATCATATAGAATAATCCTACTTCTCTGACCATTATATAGAGATCGTTATCAATATTATTGTCATTATCATTCTTAAAAATCCATCAACAAACCTTGATCTACCTATGTCTCGGTAACAGATACTGTAAAAAGCAAATTATATGACTGTCTTCCCCACCTGTCCCTTGACTTAACCATTCAAAAATATAATACATAAAGATAATATACATGCTTTATGAATCTTTAGTAAAACAGAATATAAAATAAAATCAGTACATGTGATTTAAAAGAACACGGTGGGGAATACTTTAGTAAAGAAGCAGCAGAAGTAGGAGAGGGGCCCTCATACTCCTTAACCCTTGGTTTTTATAACTATCTTAAAATTAATGGCTCCAAGGGTTTCCTTTTTTGTTGTTGTTTTGCTTTGTTTTATTTTAGCAAATCTCTTTGTTCATGTAGCTATTTACTGAGTGTTTACTATGTGCCAGGCACTAATCTAACCATCAGAGTTAGGTACCACCATACAGAAATGAAAAACAAGAGACAGAAGTAAGGTACTTATCCAAGGTCATGTAACTAGTAAGTGCTGAGTCAGTATCTGGACTGAAGCAGCCTGACCAGAACATCCATATTCTTAACCATGACACTGTACTGCCTTTGCAGGAGCACAACATATAAAGCAGAGGTACTCTTGTTGAAGTACAGCCTCCCCTCCAGGATCATCCCCAGTTTCCCTGAATCCAGAGGCTCTCAAAATCCAAATTCTAAGCCATTCCTCTTAGTCCTCAGGTTTTGACACTCTGAGTCCAGAAATGGATTCTAACACTGGAGCCAGTGTTAAGGCAAATTGGCAGGTCTATAATTGTACACATGTGGGACACATTGAAAAGACATAGAAGCCAACTTGCTTTTTAAAAATTGGTGTTTCCAAGAGAATCCTGAAAGTCTCTTATCTCTGTAATGTCCCAGAACTTACCTTGCCAGATGTGCTCATGAACAACTTAACATTTGTTTGTTTTCCCTCAGTGAACTACCATATCTTTCTAAGGAATGGAAATGGCTTGCATCTGAATATTTCTTCCTCTTATCAGGATTATCTTTAAGTACAATTTTTATCTTCTTAGATACTAATCCTTTCCCACCATTTGTCATGGCTGTAAAGGTGATTTAAGCAAGCATTAGTCTTTTACTTGTGTTTTTTAGAACAGAGAACAAAAATAGAAATGTGAATAGTTAATGTAAATGCAGAATTAATAAGCATTTAGGTATGTGAAGTGTATTTGTTAATTTCTTTATTCTTTTTGCATCATATTTATTTTATTGTCTTGATTACTTACTATATTTTTAAAATCAGTTGAAAAACATATGATTTGTTGGAGAAATTTTAACATTTTGTGCATGCTTCCATGTTTGTAATGCCTGCCAAATCTTTGAAAAACAGAATGAGACTGGAGGAGAAACTGGAATTATAATAATTTGTTTGGGCTGTGAATGTTAAAAAGATGAAGACTTGATTCTCTGGGTCAATTAACAAGTAAAATACACTAGAGATCAATGCTAGATTTCATAACAGATTTTTGGAAGAGGAAAGTATCCAGAAATTATTTTATTTGACCTGTTTCACTTCCTGGCCTCTCGGCAGGCTCACCACCTTTTGTGTCAATGTGTCTCTGTAGTTAATAGTGCTCTAGGCGTGGAGCACGGTTGAAGACCCAAATAGTAAATTTGACTCAAATCCTATGTCCTCACAACAAGACAGTTCTCCTGGGGAACGATTCTATTGTTGGAAGTGCTTTTCTTTGGATATACCTATAAAGAGGTATCTTTTTTTAATAGAGCAAGCAGGATTAAAAGCTAAAAGTGAAAAAAGTGGGAATTACAACAGAAATAGTTTTTTTTCTTTCATAATATCAATTTTTTTCTTAACTTCAAATTTATTAATTTGAAAAAGTAACTGTCAAATGCTGACATCTTATCAGCATTATCATAAGTGCTTACTGTGGTTATTTAGTTATGTGATGATTCATATAAATATGATAACGAAATAAAAAGTGTGTACAAAATTATCATTTTAATCTATTCATCTCTTAATAAACTCCTACTCTATGCCAGGCAGTGTGTACTATATGGTTATAGGCGATAGTCCTTGGTTTATACAACTTTACACATTAGGGGATTTTTTTCTTCTTTAAGTTTAGGATTTGAAATGAAAAACAAAGGAAAACATATCAAAATTTTCTTTTAATGGGATATATGAAAAAAATGATATAAGCAGGGGCGCCTGGGTGCCTCAGTCAGTTGAGCGTCCAACTCCTGGTTTCAGCTCGGGTCATAATCTCAGGGTCATAGGATCAAACCCCTCATTGGGCCCCATGCTCAGTGGAGAGTCTGCTTGGGATTCTCTCGTTCCCTCTCCCTTTCTTTCTCTCTCAAATAAATAAATCTTAAAAAAAAAAAGAATGATATAAGCAGGGTTTTAAAATATAATAGGAGGAATGGTATTTTAAGAGGTCATACTTTATATTACAACCTGTTTCAAATTTGTTAATAAAATAAGGTGATTTAGTCCCATGATTCCAAGGGAAGAAGAACAATTTGATATACTCATTTGTGTTTACTCAGGTGACAAAAAGAATACAATTAATTGCATTTCGAACAGGGCTACAATCGTTAAAAACCTAAACCCAAAGCATGAAGACTAATAAACTAATAAAGAAAAAATTTTAATATCATCAATATGAAACAAAGATAGGTCAAGCCGTTGCAATAATGAATTTCAGATACACATTGAAAATAATGTTGGCCAGGGAGATGGAGATAGAGTGTAAAAAAAAATGGTCAAACTGAATTTAATGAAAAAATTAAATAAAGGACTGTAAAAATAGACCTAAGACAGCCTTATGTCTTGAGAAAAAAGTGCAATTGAAAATTTTATTATAAATACATCTTTCCCAAAAATGAAAGTCATTTAACTCACCCAGTCATCTACCTGGCTAGGCCAAATTGTGTAGGCTTGTGAGTTTGTGCAACAGTTCTCAGACTTTACCTAGTATTATCTGGAGGATACACACTGCCCTGACTCTCACCCCAGCTCTGGACCAGGCCTTGAAAACTCATTTCTAGTAAGTTCCCAGGAGATGCTGATGCTGCTGATCTGGGAATCACTGCTACAGTAGAAAAAAAGAGTGGATTTAGCCTCTGGAGCTTGAAGTTCAAATCACAGCTTTGCCAGTTACTAGTTGACCCTAGAACATCAGGCAAATTCTCTGGGCATCATTCTTCTCATAAGAAAAAAATGGTAGAAATAATAGTTCCCTCAAAGAATTTTCATGAGACTAAATAACAATATATGGAAAGTGTGTAGGACTGAGCTGGCACATAGAAGGAACTCATAAATTTGCTGAATTTATATGTGCTACTAATTTCAACCATAATTTTAATTGATGACAATAAAAAGTCTGTGTATTTTCTAGGAAAACACAAAAAGGAATTTGTACCAATAAATTCCTATTTGTGAAATCATCAATAATTAAGGGTTTAACCCTTTAAGGCCTAGCGTTGGGAGGTCTTGGTGCCAAAATACAAGGTAATATGACAATTGACTTTATCAGTTAGCCGTACTTTGGGAGAAAAAAATAAAAACATGAAGCAAATGCGAAAGCATCCCAAACCCTGTTTTGTCCCAGAGGTCAGACACTATATCAGGAAACAGCTGTGAGCTAGAAAAGCTAGGTCAATAGCATTAAGAAATTGCAAGTCCTCTGGGGTTAATGTGGTAAAACACCAAGGCATTGTATGCATTCATGTGAATAGGAGAAAAGATCTCAATTACGCTTTGCTCAAGGTATTTATAGTATGTTAAAGATCCTAAATGAAACTGTGCATTATGATGCATGTCATAAATGTCAAATTAGCATAGCTAATCAAGGAAATTTGCACACATTTCATTTAGAAATACAGATAAGACCTGAAAAATAATTAAGACTTCTCATTCGGAGGCATTATCATGTTAACAGTATTACATTTAAAGTACTTAAGGGATTTATGCTTATGTTGTTAGTTTTAATCATCAATTCATTCAATAATATTTCTTGAGTTTGTCATGTCTGTGTAGAGCAATGTTCCAGGCTCTGAGTATACAGCAGTGAAAGAGATGGGACAGTTCCTGTCCTCATGCAGTTTATATTTTCAGGGGAAAGACAGACAATCAGATATTACAAATGAGTAAACAAAACAATCTTAGTGTTATGAAGAAAATAAGACAAGGTGATAGGGTGTGATTAGGGACTCCTTCAAATAACTCTCACATGGAGCATTTGCTATGTCCCAAGCACTGTTTCCCAGCACTTACTCATTTGTATATGAGTGCCTGTATTATATAAATGGACCTGTATTTTTCTAAATGTTTTACAAATATTGACTCTCCTAATCCTCAGCAATCCTATAAGGTTGATGTTATCATTACTTCTAATTTACAAAAAACAAACAAACAAAACAAAACAACAACAGCAGAGAGGTTAAGTAACTAGACCAAAGTCACACAGCTTGTAAGAATTTGGACCAAGGGAATCTGGCTCCGAAGTCTGTGCTCTTACCTATCTTATGTTGCAGCTTGATTTCATGTATTGTCTCATTTAATCCTCACAACCACCAACTGAGGAATTACACCTTAACTTGTAGAATTGGCAACTAAAACACAAAGAGAAAAAGGAGCTTTGCCAAAAGAATTTTTATCCAACTAGTCTTAAGTCCTGTCTCTTCTTGACCACTTCATGTTATTGCCTCTAGATGACTTCTGTGAGGAATCATCATGGTGTAGAAACTAAAATAAGTAAAAACACTAGAAGAAGCTAGGTAATTTGGGGTTATGTTCATACAAAAAGTCAGACTAAACAACTAAGCCTCATTTCTAAATTTTCTCATCAAATACCCCTTTAACATTTGTTATTTTAAGCAAAGCCCACAAATACAACTTACATTCTAATAAAATTCAATTATTATTATTATAATGACATTCTTGTCTTCCTATCCCTACACATTTACCATCCTTTCAATTAACAATCAAGTTCTCCAACAATGTAAGATAAAATTAAGACAATATTAAAATATTAAGCATGAAGGATGGGGAAGTTTTAGAATGAGACATAAAACCAGGATTCTTGACTAACTACCTGGATGACCCTGGGACACGTCTTTAACTTCTTTGGGCCTCAACTTATTCATCTGCAATTGAGAAGACAGGACTATATCAATGGTCCTCAAACTTGTTCATGTAACAAAACACATTGAATTTTTTATGCTTTTTAAGAGAATGTAGTAAAATATTAATATATATAAATTTTAATAACCACATATATAATCTGTGCTAAATCAGAGACCACCTTAACATTTTATACTTTGTCCTAGAATAAGCAAATGCTATCAAGTACCAAAGTTATTTTTAAAAAGTTTCTGGGAAAATAAAGAAGGAAAATTTCTGCAGTTTCTTCTGTGAATTGGACCAAGTTTTCCATTTTTTTTCATTTATAGCAGCAGAGGAACACTGAGGTTCCCCATAGCATAGTTTGAATACCACCAAAGTAACTCTCTAGCTTTCCTTTCAGCCCACTATTGCTGCTTCACTCTAGTGAGCAAATGAGATATTTGTATATAACCCACTGGTATTGAATGTATCTATAAAAATATCTTCTTTAAAAAAGATATTAATTTTTTAAGTAATCTCTACACCCAACGTGGGGCTTACATTTACAACCCTAAGATCAAGAGCTGCATTCTCTACCGACTAAGCCAGCCAGGCACACCTATAAAAGTATATTTTGAATGGTCAAGACATTGCTGTGGACATTCTTTGGCTCATGCAGCTCAGCATCCTTCACTGCCCTCTGGCAACGCACCATTCTTTCTTTCTGGGAATCACCTCTCCCTCAGTGTCCTTCCGGGTGATTCCAGTGAAGCTGACTCCACCCCTGACACCAGAGTTAGACCTGGGTCTAAGCCAATCAGCACTGCCCAGGGATCCCTTCTGAATGGGGACCTGACACAACAGAGGCTTTGTTTGTAATTCAAAGACCTTGCAGGTACTTTTGGGAAGTTCTGTGGCCCTGTGACCTGAGAACACTTAGGAGCAGAAGCTGCTGACACCATGTTCCTTCCTCATGAATCCTGAAGGTAGAACTGAGAAAAAATGTGATCTAATCAGTTGAGGACATAAAGCAACATTTCCCTGGGGCTCTTTTCAAATTATATGCTTAAACCAGTTTGTACTGGGAATTTTATCACCTGCATTATACAGGTATCAGTCATACTGTTGAGTTCTCAAACTCTTGTTGGCCAGTAAAATGGAAAGCTCCATTACAGTTTCTGTCATTACATTACCTGCAAATCTTTTTTTGCTCTCCTCTGTCACAACTGAAGCCCTCCTCTATATATGTGATAGTTACTTATTGTGGCTGTTTAGCTTAAACTTTTAGGTTGTTAGGGAGGCATGTAATTTTTTTAACACTCTTTAAATGCTATCCTCTATATTTTTCCTTTGTATGCTAGTGTTGACCATGAAGAATTCTACAGTTTGAATATAATAAATGAAGAAATTATCTAAACTAGTCCTTTACCTGGAAGCAGCAGTATAGCAGGTAATTCTAAAAATGGCCCCCAGAGATGTCCTGCCCTAATCTCTGGAACCTGTGAATATGAGCTATCACTCTCATGATCATATTATGTAATACAGTACAGCGGACCTTCAGGTAGGGAGATTTGCTGGGTCAGCATAATCTACTCACAAATCCCTTTAAAAGCAGAATTTTCTCCAGCTGGTAGCTGAAGGAAAAGTCCGATTCAAAGCACAAGGAGGATTTGACACACCATTGCTAGCTTTGAAGATGGAAGTGGCCATGTGCCAAGTTATGTGGGCATCCTCTAGGAGCTGAGATGACAGCCAGCAAGGAAAGGGAGACCCAGTCCTGCAACCACACGGAAATGACTTTGACCAACAACCTGAAATAGTCGAGAAGCAGATTCTGCCCTAGTGCATTCAAGTAAGAGTCCAGCCTAGCCAACACAGTTTCAGCCTTGTGAAGCCCTAACCCAGAAAGCCCACTTAAACTTCTGACCTAGAGAACTGGAAGATAATAAAACTGGGAGTTTTAAGATGCTAATTTGTAGTACTTTTGTTACACAACAATAGGTAACTAATGCAGGCAGTTATTACTATAGTAGCATGTGATGCTGATATTTTAGGATAATGATAAACTGATTATACAGTCATGACAGAGTAAGAGAGATATTAGAAATACTTTTATTTCTAATTTATTAAAATAGTTAAAAAAAGTATTTTAAGCCTTGGAATAATGAAGTATGACATTCTAGTAAATCATAGTAAGTATTTTACAAGACTTGTAAGCATAATAATATGAGATTCTGTCTCATATCAATATGCTCATATATGTTATCTGTAGTCTCACAAGTATATTCATATGTATGTATGTGTAGGTACACTTCAATATGAAGAAGGAGCACTTCAATTTCAACCTATACACAGTGCACACACAAACGCACACACGCACATACACTTTTGTCTACATGCGTTTCCAAGAGTAAAGCAAAAGACAAAAGAATCTCAAATTTAGGAATTTAATGTTCACTCTTTCTAGTCAGAGAATTTTCTGCTTGTCTGACCCACTTCTTACAGGTGGCGTAAAGCAAAGACCTCACCTCTCCCAGACTTCATTGAATTTGACCCTATTTTATTATTCTTATGGAGAAACAGACTTCCAATATAAGTCTCTAAATATCTTCATCCAGAATTCTCTATTAAAAATATGCTAAATACGATGGCCTGCCATTAATTTAGAGAAATACTTGGTGTCTGGTGCTAATGGTCCCTTTTTTTCAGAGGCTCCAGATAACTTTTTATATGTTAAAACAAAGAAACAAAAACCTTTCTTAGGAGTATTGAGCCTGCGAGATCAGGAGTGCAGTCAAGTAATTATCTTTCTGAGGAGCTCTCCTTCCACATGTATTCTGTTCTTAGTCCTGCCTATTTCTACTTGGGAAAGGTTTGTTTCTCTTTTTTAAACATTTCATTTTAAAGTAATTATAAATTTTTTAAACATTTCAATTTAAAGTAATTATAAATTCACATGAAGTCGCAAAGAAATGTGTAAAGAAGTACCATAAACTCTTCCTCCAGTTTCTCTCAATAATATCTTAACAACTATGCTGCAGTATCAAAATCAAGCAACTGACATTGTGGCAACCCACAGCTCCTATTCAGATGTCTCTAGTTAGTTGTGCGTGCACCTGTGTGTGTGTGTGTGTGTGTGTGTGTGTGTGTGTGTGTGTGCGCGCGCGCGCTGCTGCTGCTGCGTGAAAATTCCCTTTGAAGATTATTATCGAACGCCTACATTATGTTTCAGGTTTCTATCTGTTGTTTATTGCCATCTTGTTTATAAGAGCAAAAAATGTGGAAACTTCCTGGAGTCCTATGATTTGGCACTGGTTACACAAATTAAGATTCACACTAAACAACAATAATATAGGCATATATTTAATGCTGTGGAAAAATGTATACAGAACATGTTAATGTCTGGTATTGTCATTATCAAACACAAAAAATTAGCATGTCCCCATTTTTGCAATTATGACAATAACAAAACATAAAGGAGAGAAATAAAAAATTAATAATCCAGAATTATGTATTTTCCCTCTTCCTTTTATTTTGTTTCCCCCAAAATTTAAGGGTAAACATGAGTAATAAAAAACAATAACAGTCATTCAAGTTTTAATCTCTTTGCTTTGTCTCTCCAACTATATTTAAACTTACTTGAGAACAGACTACCATACTTATTTATATCCCCCAACTTGGTGATATAAGTGATTTGGTATATCTAATTTCTTATGTTCACAAAAGCTAAGAACACACTTTTATAGCATGACTGTAGTTTGTCACCATTAAGTTATTCTTTTGTGGATATACATATTTAGTATGTGTATATTCCTTAAAATCTGAGGGATGCTTTTTTTTTTTTAGAATGGCTAAAATTAACAAGTCAGGAAATGACAGAAGTTGGCGAGGATGCGGAGAAAGGGGAACCCTCCCACACTGTTGGTGGGAATGCAAGCTGGTGCAGCCACTCTGGAAAACAGTATGGAGGTTCTTCAAAAAGTTGAAAATATAGCTACCCTATTAACCAGCAATTGCACTACTGGGTATTTACCCCAAACATACAAATGAGAAATACTTTTTAAAAGACATACTCAAATACTATGTAGTATAATTCTCTATATCCAATGAGAACTCAAAAATTACTTTTTGGGTAACATTAAAAATGTAGCAGTACAGAGCTTCTCCTCAACGAGATTTCCAAATTTTTAAAGGCAGGAATTGGTTTGCATCTTTATAATATTTTGCATTTAATACTAATATCAATACTAATAATAGGACATCATTATCATCATAAAAGCTACCATTTACTGAGTATTTACTATGTGCCAGGAATTGAGATAACGTTAATATTCATGATATCATTTAAACTTCATAATAATTACTATCCCCTTTTATATATGAGGAAATTAGCATCAGTGATATTAACTAGCTTATCCCAAATCAACAACTAGGACTGGAAGCTAGGCTAATCTCAGTCCAGATTCTGAGATGTCAATTAATAGGCTATATCATATCTCTTAATAGAACAGGCACTCAAAAGCATTTATCAAATGAATGAATGAATATAAGAGTGAGAAATTGATGCTTATTATGTATCATATATAAATGAATTGACTCTCAGGTATTAGGGAGTAACTGAACAGGAGAGAATACAGTGAACAAAGTTTACCAATGGGAGTAAAATCACCAAATCAAAATCTATGTATTCAGAGCATATGAATATTAGAATACTGTTTTGTCTGCTCAGCTGATCCCCTTGCCTCTAATTCACAGAATGGCCCAACTGGAGACTTTTTGTCAAAAAAAGAATAGACTCATGACAAACATACAAATGATAACAAGTCAGTCAAAAAGACTGTCAGTTAGCTGTATTCATGTCGATAAATTGATGGGCAACTGAAATGATCAGATGTACCACAACATAATTATTCTTAAGTAACTTAACTGAAGATAAAAACAACTTATTTTTCATAAATATTTGTAGAGACTATTCATGATTAAGGGTTGATTCCTAGTATTTCTGTTTTTAAAAAGTAAGAATAATTCGAAGATAGTTATGTATAGTGTATAGTTTGGTTAACTCTGTAGTCCAATTTGAAAGCATGAAAAATATAAAGGATGGCTTATGTTTTCAGAGAGAAAATAAAATGCTATTAGAAAGTCAGATTTAGGCTCCTTCTTTGATCACCTAAGTTATAAGATAGAAAATATTTAAAAAACAGAAAATAAAAACAGTAACTCATAATCAACACAATATTTAAAACCATAGTCAGATTTTTCACTAGTAATGTAGTAGGGGAAATGCTATATGACACTATGAACTCGGGAAAATCAGGGACTTTGGTATATATTGTTTTTTTCAGAGCAGATTTTTTATTGTTATGTTAATCACCATACATTACATCATTAGTTCTTGATGTAGTGTTCCATGATTCATTGTTTATGCATAACACCCAGTGCTCCACGCAGAATGTGCCCTCTTTAATACCCATCACCAGGCTAACCCATCCCCCCACGCTTCTCCCCTATATTTTTAATTCTTAGTGTCCAACAAAGTTTTGGACAGAGAAAATAAGGTGCTTAATAAATATTTATAGATTGAACGAATGCATTCTGGACAAAATCAAAGATGTTTGTTACAGTGCAATTTATAAACTTGAAATATTGAAAACTAGCTAAATTGTTCAACAGAAGAATGATTAAATTGCAGTAATATTATTAGCCATAAAAACCAAGTGGAAAATTTTTATCTGAAAAATACTATAATACACATAAGGAATTCAACATATGGATTTAGCAGCAAATTAGAAAAAGTTGGAGAATTGATGATCTGAGAGACAGGTCAAAAGAAAATATCCACACTAAAGCTTAAGAAAAAGGATGGAAAATACAAAATAGAGCATAAGAAACATAGAGTTTAGAGTAAAAAAGGAATTTTTAATATACATTTCATTAATGTTCCTTCAGAGAAGAGAGAGGAAATGCAGCTAAAACAGTATTTAAAGAAACAATTGCAGAGAATTTTCCAAAACTGATAAAACACAGTAAGCCACTGATTCAAGCTCTAAAACACCCAAGTATTATAAATACAAAACAACAATAACACCAAAAACAAACAAAAAACCCACTAAGAAAAATCATAGTAAAAGCCAAATACAAAGAGAAAAACCTTAAAGTCAGCAGAGAAAAACATTGCCTTCAAAGGAGCAATAAGACTTGACTTCTCAATTAAAATAAACAATATGGAAGCCAAAGACAATGGAATGATATTCTCAATGTGTTCTGAAAAAATAAAATAGCTGACAACCTAGAATTTCACACTCAGCAAAAATATGAAAATAAGAATTTGGAAGTGAAATATATATATGTATTTTAAGACAATTTAAAACAGAATTCATGAGCAGCAGACCCACACCTAAGAAAATATTAAATATTAAAGGACATTCCTGAAACAGAAGGAAAGTAATTCCTGATGGAAGTCCAGAGATACAGAAAGAAGGATCAACAGGAAGGTTAAAAATGTGGCTAAAACTAAATGAATACTGACTAAAAAATAATAATTATGATGTTTTGTGGGGTTTGAAATACATATAGAATTAAAACATACATCAGCCTTTCATCAGAAAGTATGTATACAGAGAATAGGAGTTTCAAGGTCCTTGAATTTTCTGAGAAGTGGTAAAATATTAATATATATTAGATGTTGATACATCAAGGAAGTATGTATAATCTCTAGAATAATCACTAAAAGAATAGTAAAAGAATGTATAACTACCAAGATAGTTGGGAAGGAGGGAATAAAATAATATAAAATGCTCAATGAATCCAAGAGAAGGCAAAAAGAGAGACAGAGGAAGAAAATGGGACACAGAATATATTGAACACATTAAAATCAATAGTAGCATGTTAGATTTAATATCTAACCCCCAAATTAGTGGTTATGTTATAGGTAAATAGACTAAATACTTCAATTAAAAAACATAGGGGGTGCCTGGGTGGCTCAGTTGGTTAAGTGACTGCCTTCAGCTCAGGTCATGATCCTGGAGTCCCAGGATCGAGTCCCACATCGGGCTCCCTGCTCAGTGGGGAGTCTGCTTCTCCCTCTAACCCTCCCCCCTCTCATGCTCTCTCTCTCTCTCTCATTCTCTCTCTCAAATAAATAAACAAAATCTTTAAAAAAAAAGGTTATCATACCGCATTAAAAAAACTATAAGCTTTCAAAGCACTCCTTCAATATAAAGATTAAATTTGAAAATAAAAGGATACAAAAATACATCATGCAAACACTGACAAAAAAAGCTAAGGTCACCGTATTTAATATGAGACAAAATAAGCTATAGTCAAAAAAATTACTAGAGACAAAGAGGAACATTACATAGTAACATAAGGTTTAATTCATCAGGAAGATAGTAAAATTCTAAAATTATATACACTCAATAAATAGTCTCAAATTATAGAAAAGAAATATTCATAAAATTAATAAAAGGAGAAATGACAAATCCACAATTAGAGTGGGAGATTTTAACCATAGTTCTCTCAGTTAATGATCTAACAGGCAGACAAAATATCAGTAAGTATATACTGAAAACACATTTATCAAACTTGATTTAATTGACATATATAGAACACTGGACCTGGACATCCAGACTTCAGAATACATATTCTTTTCAAGTACTGGTGGGTCATTTATAGAAATTGTCCAGATATTGAGTGGGCCATAAAGCAAATCTCAATAAATGGCAGAGTTGAGATCATACCAAAAATGTTCTTCAACCACAGTGAAATAAATCTAGAAGTCAATAACATACATACAAACCAGAAATGTTTTATATATTTGGAAAATTAAGAAATATACTTCTGAATAATCCATTATAACAAAATGGAAATGATAATCAACATATGACATTAAAATTGGTGGAATGAAGCTAAAGCTATACTTAGAGGAAAATTTATATCCTTGGATGTATATATCAAAAAAAAGAGGGCGCCTGGGTGGCTCAGTTGGTGACTGCCTTCCGCTCGAGTCCCGCATCGGGCTCCCTGCTCGGCAGGGAGTCTGCTTCTCCCTCTGACCCTCCCCCCTCTCATGTGCTCTCTCTCTCTCATTCTTTCTCTCAAATAAATAAATAAAATCTTTAAAAAAAAAAGAAAGGTTGAAAACAGTCAGTGAAAATGGGCCTTGCAGAAGGCAGGATTTTAGGTAGGAAAAAGAAGGTAAGGGCATTTTGGTCAGGAAACCCAGCATAACCCAAGTACAGTCAGCCTGGGCCTGGATAAGAACAGGGAGGATCTGCCACAAGAATACAGTGTGATGGGTCTGCCAGTTGATGTTTCATTTAACTTAGTAGGAAATGGGTAAACACTGAAGAACTGTGAGTCAGTAAGTGAGATGTTCAGAGTTACACTTCACAAGTATATCACCAGGGAGGAGTGTTCAGGATGAACTGCCTTCTCCCTACAGTATACTCATCACTCTGTCTCTACTGTAGTGATTTGTTTAATATCTCTCTTCCCTATTAGATTCTATGGGGGCAGTTCTGTGAGGCAAGAAAGTCTATCTGTCTTTTCAGTATTGTATCCCAAGTGCCTAGGATGGTGCTTGGAATATAGACAATGCTCAATAAATATTCACACTTTAAATAAAGGATGAAAGAAAGGAGAAATATGGAAATCAGAAAACTATTGTTATAGGTACAGTTTTGGATTGACACATAAGTAGGACATAAAGTTACAGTTATCCAACAGTGAGGATCTTGAATACACATATGAATGATCAGATTAGTTCCTTTTCTATTTTCTTATTTCCATGAATTGTACTACATTCATTCATCCAACAATCTTGTATTGAGTATCCACCAGGTTATGTTATGGTCCTGGAGGTACAGATGTGAATAAAATGAAAGTTCCTGCTAAAATGGAGTTACATTCTAATGGGGCAACTCAGACAGTAAATAATTATGTATATGATAGGCAAAGTACCTTGAAGAAAAATAAGGCAGGGAGAGAGTGACGGGTTGTGAGCATGCATGGCAAACCTGAGACATTGCCAGGAAGCCAGGCTGGCTGGAGCAGAGGAAGGGAAGAGAGAATGGTGTTCAGAGAAATACCATGGGCCTGGTAAAGTAGGACCATGTAGCATATAGTAAAGGTGTGGGTGGGGCGCCTGGGTGGCTCAGTCGTTAAGCGTCTGCCTGCAGCTCAGGTCATGATCCCAGGGTCCTAGGATTGAGCCCCAGCATCAGGCTCCCTGCTCGGCGGGAAGCCTGCTTCTCCCTCTCCCACTCCCCCTGCTATGTTCCCTCTCTCACTGTCAAATAAATAAAATCTTTAAAAAAAAAGTGAAGGCGTGGGTTTCATTCTAAAGGAAATAAAAAGTCATTGGATGATTTGAAGCTGAGGACTCCCAAGATCTGACTTATGAATACATAAGTTTCACTCTGGCCATTAAGTGGAGAATGGATTGTCAGGGAACAAGAGTCAAAGGAGGTAGACAAGTTAGGAAGCTAACCTACAGGTACCTTGACTGCTTGAACTCTGCTTTCATCCAATTCCATATATTGCCCTACCACTTCCTCCACCAGCCTCCTCCTTGTCCATCCATATTCTCAAATCTAGAACTTTGTTACTTACTACTTTCACTATTACAATACTATATAGACATTCTAGTTTGGGGGCTACAAGTTTGAAGAATGTGGGAGTAGAGTTTCCTGCTCCTACCTTGAATAGCTTTATAGACAATACTGAATAAAACAGAAAGATAAATAGTACCTTTTAAAATATAGAAATTAAGCAGCATAATTGAAGGTTTGGGCAGTAAGAGAGAACAAAAATTAATCATAAAATGCTTATTGAAAGCCTCTGATAATTTCTGAATTAATGCACATTTATGGATATAAACCTAATCTTTTGGAATGTTTGATTTGGACTTTGTTTCAAAGAAGCAGATGCAATTAGATTATTTGTTTGCTTTATTTTAATTCACAGAGAACATATGGGAATTCATTTAAAAATATACTAAAACACAAACAGGCGACAGTATCCCAATATCAGGATATATGACTTTTCTAATTAAAAAAAAAAGAATTATAAGCATATCTCTGCATCTCTGGAATACACAATAGTTTTGTGTTCTTAAATACAACACCACAATCTTGTATACACTACAAAAGAGTTAAAGGCCGCTGAATTGTGTAAGACTGTTGAATCACAGACCTGTACCTCTGAAACAAGTAATACATTATATGTCAAAGAAAAGAAGATAGCAGGAAGGGAAAAATGAAGGGGGGGAAATCGGAGGGGGAGACAAACCATGAGAGACTATGGACTCTGAGAAACAAACTGAGGGTTCTAGAGGGGAGGGGGTGGGGGGATGTGTTAGCCTGATGATGGGTATTAAAGAGGGCACGTACTGAATGGAGACTGGACTGGAGGTTATACGCAAACAATGAATCATAGAACACTACACCAAAAACTAGTGATGTAATGTATGGTGATTAAGAGAACATAAAAAAAAAAAAAAAAAAGAGTTAAAGGCCAATGCTTAGCTGAGCATTTCAATAGCTAGGAAAAGAAATTTAACCTAATGTGAGATTTTAATCCTAGGAAGTATAATTAGATTTAGTGACTATCAAAAGCAATTATTATATTAACATTTTCCTTAATTGGTAAGAGTTCTAGAAGTAAGAATTTGAGTGTAGCAATTTAAACAGTTTGCTTTTCTTAAAAAGACAGAGTTATCAAAACTGACCCAGGGTGCCTGTGTGGCTCAGTTGTTAAGCATCTGACTCTTGATTTTGGCTCAGGTCATGATCCCAGGGTTTTGAAATTGAGCCTTGTGTTGGGCTCCCCAGTGGGCATGGAGCCTGCTTGAGATTCTCTCTCTCCCTCTCCCTCTGCCCCTCCGCCACCTGTCCCTCCCTCTAAAAAAACCCAAAAAACAAAAAACTGACCTATACATTCACTGTCTGTACAAAAACTGTGTGGATATATGATGGACAAAATGAGAAGAGTGTTCTAAGCAGAAGATGGTTACAGATTACCATCAACTGTATGCAAAACTACATAAATTATTTAACAGAATAATAAATCACATGCTATTGAATACTCAAGAAAATCAGAATATGACTTTCAATTTTTAATATGTGGTTTTTTACAATTTATAATTATATAGACATGATCATCATTTGTCTGCTTAAAGAACTTCTCATTATTATTAATTTACCTTTCTTTGAAAAGCAGGAGACTATAATATAGTTCCATTAACTAGTGCATCTCAAAATTGTCACCGAGAGAAAAACCTTGAATGCAGATAAAAGCATGTAATTTCTTTCAAGCTTCATTTCTTTTATTCTATAATGGATTTAAAAAAAAGGCCTTATAAAAATTGACCATTGCAGTATAGTTTATATTCTCTTGGAAAAGTATTATATTCTCTTGGAAAAGTAAATACAACTAAGTGAATACCATATACTCAGTGTTTATTACACACCAATTGTAGCCAGACTTAATTATACTAGAAGAACTGATTTTATAGCAATTGTAAAAATGTAAATAAGACTTTAAAACTGATTCTGAAATTATATTTTATAAATGAAGCTTTGATTTTAATTTAAACAATTCTCTTAGGGTATATGTATTATTCAGAATGTTCTGCTTTTGTTGCCATTGAAATAGTAGTGTTATTTCAGGAAACCAGGAGACAGAACACCTGTTTCTTATCAAATTACATCTCCTAATGATTATAACAATTTTATGCACTAGATTAACTTTAAAACATAAATACTACAATATTTAAAAGTTTAAATTATTAGATAGAAATCCATTTAAAAAGTAGCAGTGGAAAATGTGAAACAAAATAGAGCATATCCTTACCTATTTTAGTACAAATATTCCTACTAATAAAGGATGTATCAAAAGCATCTACATTAAAAATGTTTTTCATAACATATATCCTATTGCAAATATAACAATTATTGAAATTTGGAAAATAATAAAGAAAAATTTAAAACTCAGTAACAGCTGTCAATATTTGGATATATTTTCCTTCAAGTCAAGCCCATCTGGTTAGCTATCAATTTATCTCCACCTTTATCCATACAAAATTAGGATAATACTAAACATGTTTTATAATTTCCTTTGTTGTTAGTATCAAAACTCAGGAGACATTAAAGTACATTTTAAATGAGAAAAATCAAAGGACTTCTAAATGTATGTTCTTTTTTGAAAGAGTGAAGTACATGCCAAGTTGAGTCATGAAGAGAAACGTCAGTGTGATCCACGGCAGCTGCTTGCTTCCCTGGGAAGGAAGGGGCCGCTTAAGAGTCCAGGAGCTAGCAAACCCCTCAGCGCTCCACAAAGTCACTAGTGGGAAAAGAACAAAGGCCTTTCCAATGCAACTAACACAGATGTGCCCAAAGGCAAACTGTCAGAAACAGTTAGGATGACAGCTACTCACAGTTCATTATTTCCTTCTCACAGGTCACTGGGTGACAAGCTGGGTCAGTGTGTTTTGTCGGCTGTCCCAGTCCTTCCCCACCCCCTACTCAATTTGAATAAGGTAAAGGGCTCCATCAGGATAAACTAATGTAAACAAACACATTCCAGACACTTGAAGATGCCAGAATATGGCATTTATTTTATTTTGGACCAAACTTAGAATTAAATGTACACACAACTCAGTTTATCCGAGCAAGAAGATAAGCACATTTCTATATCTCACTGATAGAGGCAGAAAAACCATTTTACGTGTTGCTAAAGGAAATAAGAAAGTATAACCTATCATGAACTAAGAACTTTAAAGACCTCACACAGTAAGAGATTTTCCTTTTTCTTCAACAGGAAAAATAAATCTTTTCCACATTGCAAAAAAAAAATAATAAAGATCAATAATCAGATTGCTTTCCACAAATGTTTGAAATGTATATTTATTGAAATGATTCCATAGGTTGGAAAGCCTGGTCTGTGGGTTTGTGGTGATTGTCATAGTTTGGTTTAGTTTTAGGATATAATTCAAAATAATGAACCCATCCAAAGGGCAATAGTCCAATCAAATTTTTATGATGTAATACATACCAAATTTTAGTAATAACTTAAAATGACTTTCCAACATGACAACATCCTGTTATAAAGTCACTGGAATAAAAATGCCTAGGAATGAATAATAGAACAGTGCTTAAGAGCATGAGCTATAGATCCAAATAGTTGTGGGTTTGAATCCCACCTCTCCCATCTCCAGCTGTATAACTGGGCACACTATGAAGTCACTCTGAGCCTCAGTTGATGTACCTTTATGAATTTTAAGAGTTCCTCCACTTTCAGATTATCGTGACAATAATTAAATAAATTTATCACATTGTCATAAAAGTACTTTCTGTAGCAGTTGACACATGGTAAGTATTCAACAAATGACAGCTATTAGTTACTTATCACCAAGTTTAGTATATACAAAGCTGAACAGAACCACCATTCAAGGTGGGAAATACCTTGGCTAATCATGACAAGTCATAGTCACCTTATTAGAAAGAGATTTTTAAAAATTTCTAATCTATTCAAGTGCAAGCCTTATAAATCAGTAAATCTAGGCTGTTGGATTCCACAAGAAATCAGGGGTTCACAGTCTCCCTTTATATTTTCTACCTCTTATTTAGTTGTCACTGAAAGCTGTGTATATTGACATATCTTTTATTATTCCCTTTCTAACCTGTTCCACTTTATTTAAAGGTCCCTTTCCAAGCTATCCAGCCAAAATGATAGGCCCCATTTGAAAGGCTAAAGATTTGGAATAATCACTAAGACTAGAACATGAATGGTTAGGCAGAATAATATAGAGGCTATGAAAAAGACTTTGGGCTCAGACAGGCCTGCCTTAAATTACTACCTGGAAGGCCTTTAGCAGAGTAGCTTAATCTCTCTGTGCCTCAATTTCCTTACCAGTAAAAGAGAGATGAATACCTCTATTTTACATACAACATAGGTTATTAGGCAATAATGCACATAAAGCACTTAAGCAAAGTCAGTATATGTCATTAAAAATTGAATGTTATCTTTCATTTTCACATATAACCTGCCACTAACTACCAATCTCTCTGTCTTTCCCCAAATTTGGCTACTTGTGGTTCTCTCTTTCTTTGGCTACTTCTAAGGATTTATATCTCTGTATCTTTTTATTCTTTTCAATTATATATTCTTTCTCCAGATTTTTTGCTCATTAATGGTTTTTGCTCTAAAACTCTCTTTCTCCAATTTCCACAACTCAGATCATTTCACAGTATTCCTTTATTTTTTATAATGATTTTATTCTATATTTTGTAAAATTACCATTGATAAAAGCAAGCAAATGTAAAGTCCTCTCTTAAAGCTGTGATAATATAATGCACCAATTCTCTTATATTTGGACTGCATGTAAACCTAACAAGACAACCTAAGGTTCAAAGTAATCAATATGCCAAATTCAGTACCATGTTCTAATTTCACCCAACAATTCCTTCCAAAATGGGAGGAAAGTAATTGCTCTAAGTACTTGCTCTCTACTCAAAATAACTTTGTTAAGGAACAGAAAGAAGGGGAGAAACTGAAATTACATCTATTATGGTAAATTGCGGGGCTGGAGAGGAGAATGAAGATAAATCCCCGTGGCTTTAAGGAAAAAAAAAAAAAAAAAGAGGACTAGAAGAGTTGCTGTAGCCTGCGACGCAAATCCTGAGGGATGCTCACTAAGATGAGGGCCCTGGGAATTTTCTTATGAAATAAAATCCCAAAAGTGTTTAGTCAATCTCTATTGACTAAAAATCACAAATCTAACCACAGCCCTTATTAAAAACTGCTTTTGACTCCACTTGTTTTCAGCACATTTTCACAGACTACTCATTGAGTGCTTACTACATTCCTGGAAATTTAAAGACGTAATTCTAACAACTCAAACAAGTATTATGTTATGTTAACTGATGTTATCTGCTTTGTTGTTTGTTTTTTTGTTTGTATTGTGGGGATTTTTTGCCTCACATTCCCTAATAATATATGCCTTTCTCCCAATATTCTATCATTAGACTGTACTGCTTCAGAAGAGATACAACCACAAAATACAGAAGACAAATTCCTCAACCACCCAATGTCCTCGACCCTCAGAGAAAATATTTCCAGGCTGGGGAAGGAGGGAGTCATAGGGAATTAGGTGAGTTATCACTGGAGTCCCCGCACACTGACCCACCAGGACCAGGGCCAGTAGGAGATAAACACGGAAGTCCCGTACAGGTTTCAGAAATCCGGGAGCAGCAGGAACCTGTGCCTCCTTGAATCAAACCCACGATAATGACAAGCCCCCTCATGCTCTCAAAAATTGTAGAGTATAAATGGCTGCCTAGTGAAAAGCATAGAGTAGAAATGCCTGCCTAGTGAGTCTAGAAAGGCCAACAGCAGTCTCATAAAACTGTATTTAAGTTACCCAGTGGCCCAGTTTTCCCTGAGTTCCTGTTTTACATGAAAACTTTAAAGATTGCTCCCTAGGCCCTGCCATTCTAGTGACCTGAACAGAGGGGCCTGGCAGAAGAGCTGTGGCTTTGTGTTCATGTTGTGGGGTGTTAGAGAATTGAGAATCTTATATACGACTAAAAAGCAAGTAGCAAGAAAAGAAACTAGAACTCAAGTTTTTGTACAGGTCCGGGATAGTCCCAGACTATGGTACAGCAAGGTACTAAATTTGTTCTTTTGTTTATCTGTGCCCCATCCTACCCAAAACGACAAAACCAAAGTGAGGTTTAGATAACAAAGAGACAATAAATTGAAAAGTCACTTTTGTTATCAGGAAAAAAAATGTTCCCCTCCTGCTAAAATCTGAGGCAGGAATATATATAATTTAAGAATATAAGATAGCTTTTAATTGAAAAAAAAGCTGTCATATTGCATACCTTAAACTTATACAATGTTATATGTCAATTCTACCTCTATAAAGTGGAAAGGTTCTTAAAAAAGAAATTAAAAGTTGTCATTTTTTTCTTTATTCATGCAACTGACATTTCTATCTACAGTTAGAATATTTCAAGTTAGGAATTCTCTCAAACGTTAAAAAGTACAGCAAGAATTCAGTAAAGTGGCAGGATATAAAATCAATGCACAGAAATCAGTGGCATTCCTATGCACCAACAACAAGACAAAAGAAAGAGAAATTAAGGAGTTGATCCCATTTACAAATGCACCCAAAACCATAAGATACCTAGGAATAAATCTAACCAAAGAGGCAAAGAATCTGTACTCAGAAAACTATAAAATACTCATGAAAGAAATTGAGGAAGACACAAAGAAATGGAAAAACGTTCCATGCTCATGGATTGGAAGAACAAATATTGTGAAGGTGTCAATGCTACCTAGAGCAATCTACACATTTAAAGCAATCCCTATCAAAATACCATCAACTTTTTTCAAAGAAATGGAACAAGTAATCCTAAAATTTGTATGGAACCAGAAAAGACCCCGAATAGCCAGAGGAATGTTGAAAAAGAAAAGCAAAGTGGGTGGCATCACAATTCCAGACTTCCAGCTCTATTACAAAGCTGTCATCATCAAGACAGTATGGTACTGGCACAAATACAGACACATAGATCAATGGAACAGAATAGAGAGCCCAGAAATGGACCCTCAACTCTATGGTCAACTAATCTTCGACAAAGCAGGAAAGAATGTCCAATGGGAAAAAGTCTCTTCAACAAATGGTATTGGGAAAATTGGACAGCCACATGCAGAAGAATGAAACTGGACCATTTCCTTACACCACACACAAAAATAGACTCAAAATGGTTGAAAGACCTAAATGTGAGACAGGAGTCCACCAAAATCCTAAAGGAGAACACAGGCAGCAACCTCTTCTACCTCAGCTGCAGCAACTTCCTAGAAACATCGCCAAAGGCAAGGGGAACAAGGGCAAAAATGAACTATTGGGACTTCATCAAGATAAAAAGCTTCTGCACAGCAAAAGAACAGTCAATAAAACCAAAAGACAACCGACAGAATGGGAGAAGATATTTGCAAATGACATATCAGATAAAGGACTAATATCCAAAATCTATAAAGAAATTATCAAACTCAACACCCAAAGAACAAATGATCCAATCAAGAAATGGGCAGAAGACATGAACAGACATTTTTCCAAAGAAGACATCCAAATGACCAACAGACACATGAAAAAGTGCTCAACATCACTCAGCATCAGGGAAATCCAAATCAAAACCTCAATGAGATACCACCTCACACCAGTCAGAATGGCTAAAATTAACAAGTCAGGAAACGACAGATGTTGGTGGGGATGCGGAGAAAGGGGAACCCTCCTACACTGCTGGTGGGAATGCAAGCTCGTGAAGCCACTCTGGAAAACAATATGGAGGTTCCTCAAAAAGTTGAAAATAGAGCTGCCCTATGACCCAGCAATTGCACTACTGGGTATTTACCCCAAAGATACAAATGTAGGGATCAGAAGGGGTATGTGTACCCCGATGTTTATAGCAGCAATGTTCACAATAGCCAAACTATGGAAAGAGCCAAGATGTCCATGGACAGATGAATGGATAAAGAAGATGTGGTATATATGTACAATGGAATATTATGCAGCCATCAAAAGGAATGAAATCTTGCCATTTGCAACAACGTGGATGGAACTAGAGGGTATTATGCTGAGCGAAATAAGTCAATCCCAGAGAAAGACATGTATCATATGATCTCACTGATATGAGGAATTCATAATCTCAGGAAACAAACTGAGGGTTGCTGGAGTGGTGGGGGGGTGGGAGGGATGGGGTGGCTGGGTGATAGACATTGGGGAAGGTATGTGCTATGGTGAGCACTGTGAATTGTGTAAGACTGTTGAATCACAGACCTGTACCTCTGAAACAATAATACATTATATGTTAAAAAAAAAAGAAGAAGATGGCAGGAAGGGAAAAATGAAGGGGGGGAAAACAGAGGGGGAGCCGAACCATGAGAGACTATGGACTGTGAGAAACAAACTGAGAGTTCTAGAGGGGAGGGGGTGGGGGGATGGGTTAGCCTGGTGATGGATATTAAAGAGGGCACGTACTGCATGGAGCACTGGGTGTTATATGCAAACAATGAATCATGGAACACTACATCAAAAACTAATGATGTAATGTATGGTGATTAACATAACATAATAAAAAAAAGTACAGTAAGAATTTTATTATTCCTTTAAGAGTACTTCAGTCAATAGTTAATTGTCAGCAATTATTATATTAAAATTGCAATTTGTAATGTCATTTTGTGATTTATAACATCAAACCGAACAAAATAATAACACTACTAATAATAATATACATAAATATTAATTTTCCAATTAAATAGAGGATCAGAGAAATAGTTTCTATTTTCTAACCAAGGATGACTTTCAATGGTTAGCAAAATCATTGGTTAGTTTTATTCTATAGAAATTATGTCAATTTTTAAATTACCACTCCTTAAGACCATCCAAAGTGCATTTATCCTCAGGTCTAAATATAATCTTTTCATGGAACACAAAAAGGAATGCCTATATGGGTCTGATGTTCTTAAAGACCTCTTGGTATCTTCACAATTGGATATATGCTTAGTCTCACGTTAATTATGTTATTTCAGAGTATTTTAGTGAGATCCCAGGACAGCAACCCTTCCTAAGTATACTTATAAACAATACCATACATCAAACTTCAATGAAATACACATAAATGTCACCTCTCTTCAACAAATGTGACCCGAAAACGACAGTGCTTGCAAGCCAAAGGGCTTTTGAGATATTTCAATAGTCTCCCAGAAATCAATCTTACATGAAACTGAAGGAAAACATCGAATGTCATTGAGCAATAAAGCTCCGTTCTGTCAGTGCCCTACCTCTGAGCAGAAGCCTTAGGATGTTTCTCTTCCAGTTTCCTCACCAGTGCCACTGTCAGCTGCCTTGTCTCCCGAAGAGAACCTTCTGGCATTAAATGGGTGTCTGAAGGCTCTGGCAGTTGCTTCAGACCCGGGATGCTGGCACTTTCTTGCAGGACCTAAGAAATGAAATAGAACAATAGTGTAGCTAATTTTCATTAAGTGGAAACATCTAAGCTACATATGCCCCAAATTTAAATTACACTTTTCAGGGTTCCTCCAGTCTTCCTCATTCAGCACAGAAATCATTTGTATGCGGCCAGAAGAAAAGGCAGCAGTCCTAACAAAAGCTACAAGGATATCCACTATTTAATAAAATAATGTTTATATGAGTACATATAGATGTTTATATAAATACAAATGTGCATATAGATATTTATATTATGTGTATGATTTTAAACAATTGGTATCATTAAGATGTGAATTTGTGCTTGTCTCCTGCAAACAACTTGAACATTTTCTCTTTTCAAAAATACATTTTAGAGATCTATTTCTGTCTTGCCTCTGGCTCACTACACTGACCTCTTCTGCTAAGCTGCTACCATGCTCCTGATGAGTTGTAGTCCGGGCACCGTGGTGAATGTGATACTCTCTCTGGGTCACATCCACTTGTGCAGTTAGCTCCTCTAGGTAGGTCAGAACAAACTGAGGATAAGCCTGTAGGAAAGGAAAAAAAAATAAAAGTAGTACTAGCCTTGTAAGTAACAGCCAATAATCTGTACAACTGGAATGATGGGAGGATAAATTAAATTCATAGCAAAAAGGTCTGACTAATAAAGTGCACCTTATTATCTATTTCAGATCAAAATCAAGCCAAATAACTTTAATATTAGGATTTTCAGTTAGTTGTTTAATCTGATCAAGTTTAACTAGATTACTAATCTTCACTCTTAGATGATAGTATTAAAATATTAAAGCCATCTTATATAATAATAATAATAGCTAACACTTATAGAGTTATTTCTACATACAATGTGCAATTGCTGTATTGTCTGGGAATATTCATTTCTGCTCTGGAAGACAAGAAGACAAATGGGATGGATAAAATGCATTAGCTGCATTAACCATAGATAAGTAAGTTAGTAAGCTGGGGAGTATCAGACAGAGAGTAAGGAGAACATAAATTTATGAACACAGATAGAAAGGGGTAGAGGGGCAAAAACAGGCATTTAATAGTCATGATTTGCTAAATAACAAACGAAGCAAGAAATACTTATGACACATTAAGTATAAATGAAGCACCTGAGACACACAATAATTGTGAGATCTTTAATTGGCCACCTATTGCCAACTCTGATTTTGGATTTTCAGCCAAATCAAACGCGTATCTGCCTGTCAGGTTAAAGGCGGAGCATAGCTATTGGTCGAGTGTACTTGCCAACAAGCTCTCTTATGGAGCAAGTGTGTGTCGTTTCCTCAGACACCTTTAGTATGTTGGGCTCCCTTGTTGAAATTTCCACTCTGGTCCTTGTAACCACATCATCAACAGGGAAGAGTGATGCAACAGAGAGGATATGTCAACTTTGCCGAGATTCAGGTATTATGACTCTTTAAAACACTTACACTTTAAGTGTGTTTACCTAGCCCACCTCTCTTCCCATACATTTTGCTTCATATTTGAAATTGATTGAATAAACTGTGATCTGAACATTTTATTTGGTCTGTGAACCTTTCTGTTCCATGAAGTCTATGATAGTCTATCTAGGAGCATACTTAGAGACTATTATTTCATCAAAGTAATTTCCACAAGACAATATATTTACATTTTAATCCTTGCTACAGCCCTTTGAAATGGATACTATTATTTTGTCCATTTTAAAGATAAGGAAACAGACAAAGGGAGGTTAAGCAACTTGCTCAGTGTCATCCAGCTTGTTTACTAGCCCATAAAACCTAGACATCCTTCCTCAAGTATGATATAAATTTCTTTTTTCAAGTGTAGAACTAAAGTCCTGACAAAAATATGAAGAGGTGTTCAGGGGGTAATTAAAGGGTACTAAAATCCTTATATTGCTCTGGAAAAAGAGGTATTGGATAACCTTAAACTTTTTTTAGAAGCTATATAACTAAATATGGATGTTAAAAATGCAAGGGGCTCCAGAACCTTAAATGCATATTACTAAGTGAAAGAAGCCAACCTGAAAAGGCTACATATTGTATGATTCCAACTACATGACATTTTGTAAAAGGCAAAACTGTGGACATAGTAAAAAAAAAAATCAGCAATTGCCATAGGTTAGAAGGAAGGGAAAGATGAATGGGCAGAGAACAGAGAATTTTTAGGGCAGTGAAACAATTCTGCATGATACTATAATGGTAGATGAATGCCATTATACATTCATCCAAACCCAAATATACAACACTATGCGTGAACCCTAATGTAAACTATGGATTTGGGGTCATAATGTGTCAATGTAGATTCATCAACTGTAACAAATGACCACTCTATGGGGCATGTCGATAGTGGGGGAGGTTGTACATGTGTGGGGAAATAGGGTATATGAGAACTCTTTGTATTTTCCATTCAATTTTGCTGTGAACTTAGAGCGGCTCTAAAAAATAAAGTCTATTAAAAAATGTAAGCGACTCCACCAAAAGTACAATGACAAAAGAAAAATAGCTAAATTATACTACATCAAAGTTTAAAACTTTTGTGCTACAATGTCATCAAAAACTAAAAAGGCAACCTACAAAATGAGAGAAAATATTTGTAAATCATATGTCTGATAAGGGATGTGATCCTACAACTCAATAATAAAAAGATAAATAACCCAATTAAAAAATTAGCAAAGGATCTGGGTAGAAGGTAGTTCTCCAAAGAGGGTATACAAATGGCCAACAAACACACGTAAATGCCATGGCTCTGATTCTGACAGTTGTAAATCCCTTGTATTCTGATAGTAGGTTCATGTTTTGCATCCTCTAACAGAGGTAAGGATATTTCATCTAAGTTTACTTCGGAGGTATATTTCCCTCTTATTGGAAAAAGGCATACCTGGAACATGGGAAACTTCAATATATATTCAATGAGATGGATGAGGCCATGCCCAAAAGGTAGACCCTTGATGTATCTGAATATTCTGCTACACATAGCAGAAGCAAAGACCAAAAAAAGAAAAAAAAAAATGTCATGGGCTTTGCTTCCTGGAGTAGACAGTCTAGCTAAGGTGGCAGACATGCACAAGTAACACAGAGTGATGAATTCTATTATTCATCCTCCCACCATGTATTTGGAGAGATTTATAAATTGTCCTGGCATTTTCCCTTTAGAATCATTCTAAACCATTTCCATCCCAGGTAATGACTATTCTAACATTTTGATACCATAGTTCTTCAGTATTCTCTACTCGAAGACCAAGTTACCTTGATCTCTAACCAGGCACCTACCAGTTCAATACTCAGACCACCAATATGAACAATTCCCTCCTCCAAAATCTGGAATGCTAATCTTCTCTTCTAGGGAATCAGCAGCCTAATCTTTGGACTTTTTCTCCCTTCTAGTGCATCTGCTCATCACTCCAAGTTGACGTCTAATGTCTTAACCCTCATTTTTCCCAAGTCCCTCAGCCCTTTGGGCTTCATTGTATTTTTCTCATTTGAATCCACTTTTACGGCCAGAAGATAAATTTTAATAATTTTTATAACAATAATTGGATAATAATAATGTATTTACTAAAACATCTTTGATCACATCATTCCCACTTTAAAAGCTTTAACTACTACCCCCAGTACACACTGTGTTATTCTGGTTTCAAATTCCAGCTGTGCCATTTAACAGCTTTGGGGCCGTAAGTTCTATTCCACTGAGGGAGTTTTCTATGAAAACTAAGAATCTTCTTGAAATCTCATGCTGACCAATATCACCCTCAGGATACAGTGATAACTCTCTGGTTGCTAAATAGGGTCCCATCCATTTGTGATATTTTTTCAACACTATGTACATTAGAAAGTCCACATATTTGACCAAACTTGGGGCTCCACAGGAATACTCATGTCCTCATGAAAAACACAGCCAGCAGGTCTACAGAATCTTTCCTGGAATGTTTTATACTCTAGATGCTCTATCTCCTCCTGGTCGGTACATGATCAGTCATATTTTTAAAAAGTGATTCTTTTTTTTTTCTGATTATAAATGCTTTTAGAAAACTTAGAAAATACAAAGAAGCTTAAAGAAAATAATTATTCATCCTCCTACCACCTGTTTTATGTAGAAACTTCCAGTTTTGCTTCTACACACACACACACACACAATCTTTGATACAGTATAAATAAATGTTTTATCTGATTTTTCTCAAATCACATTAGCATTTTCCTCTGTCATCATCAAATATTCTACATTATTTGTAATACCAACACATAGTATCCATAATAAAGACCTACCATAATATATTTATACAATCTCACTGTTGATTACTTTATCTATTTTCAATTTTCACTATTATAAACAAAGCTCTAATAAATATCCTTAAAGATATATTATGATATATACTTTTAATTAATTCCTTAGGGTAAGTTGTTGTAAGTGGAACTTCTGAGTCAAAAGGAATATGTGTTTTTATAGATTTTGATAAATATTGCTAAACGGACCTTCAGAAATATTATCCCAGTCTCCTAGGTAGCACCCAATGTTCCCTGCCTCTTAGTATTCATACTCTTGTGTGGTCCCTCTTACATTATAGCAGGATTGGTATATGTGGCCCAATGTGATGCCAAAAGTGTTGTTAATGTCTAATGAGATTGGGTTATGATAGACACTGTAGCTTCCATTTTGTTCTCCTGTTACATGGGAGATCTGCTTCTAAGCATACTTACATTGCTATTGACAAGAAGTTTCAGTTCCTTGGTATATGGGTATATTTATATATATATATATTAATATATATAATGGAATGTTACCCAGCCATCAGAAAGGATGAATACTTATCATTTACATCAACGTGGATGGAATTGGAGGGTATAATGCTGAGCGAAATAAGTCAATCAGAGAAAGACAATTATCTTATGGTTTCACTCATATGTGGAATATAAGAAAGAGTGCAGAGGATCATAGGGGAAGGGAGGGAAAACTGAATGGGAAGTAATCAGAGACAGACAAACCATGAGAGACTCAACTATAGGAAACAAACTGAAGGTTGCTGGAGGGGAGGTGGGGGGGGATGGGGTAATTGGGTGACGGGCATTAGGGAGGGCATGTGTTGTGATGAGCACTGGGTGTTATATGCAACTGATAAATTATGGAACTCTACATCTGAAACTACATCTGAAACTAATGATGTACTATATGCTGGCTAATTGAATTTAAATTAAAAAAAAAAAGCAGATCTTTGATCTTAGTAAAGTCTCAGATGACTGCAGCCCTTGCTGACACCTTGACTGCAGCCTCATGAAAGACTACGTTAGAACTAACCAGCTAATCCACTCCCAGGTCCCTGGACCACAGAAATTGAGATAATAAATATCTGTTGTTTTAAGTCACTATGTTTGAAGGTAATTTGTTACACAGCAATAGATAACTAATACAAACAAAATACCAAAAAAAAACCCCACAAATATAAATACAAAAAAAGGAAATGTACATGTTTGTTTTCTCACATTTTCATCAACATTGGATATCCCTGGTTTTATATCTACTGATATTTAACAGGGAGAAAATAATGTCTCATTGTTTTACATTTCTTTAATTTCTAGGGAGGCTGAACTTTTTTATTTGGTTTGGCTCTTCTAATTTTTCTTCTCTCACATATTTCCTTTTCATGTTCTTTACCTATATTTCTATTGAAATGTTTATCCTTTTCTACTTGCTTTATCAAGCTTATTATATATTAAGGGTAGGGTACTATCCTATCTCTGACATTTATATTGCAAAGATTTCCCCTGTCTGTCATATTTCTGTATTTACTCTTCCTTATGCTATTTAAGATTTAGGAGTTTTTAAAATTTTATATACTCAAAGTCTTTAGTCGTTTTCTTTGTGGATTCTGTTTGCATGCTCATAAAGATGTCTACTCACCACTAGTCTGGGTTAGATGCTTTGGGTTTTTTTTTTTTTTTTTTTTTGCTTTCTTTCTTTAAATAAAATGAATTAACATATAGTGTATTATTAGTTTCAGAGGTAGAGTTCAGTGATTAATCAGTCTTATATAATACCCAGTGCTCATTACATCATGTGCCCTCCTTAATGTCTATCACCCCATCCCTCTACCCCTCTCCCCTCCAGCAACCCTCAGTTTGTTTCCTATGATTCAGAGTCTCTTATGGTTTGTCTCCCTCTGATTTCATCCTCTTTTATTTTTCCCTCCCTTCCCCTATGATCCTCTGTTTTGTTTCTTAAATTCCACATATGAGTGAGAACATACGATAATTGTCTTTCTCTAATTGACTTATTTCACTTAGCAAAATACCCTTTAGTTCCATCCATGTTGTTGAAAATGGCAATATTTCATTTTTTGATGGCTGAGTAGTATTCCGTCGTGTGTGTGTGTGTGTGTGTGTGTGTGTGTGTGTGTGTGTGTGTGTGTGTATTCCACATCTTCTTTATATTTTCATCTGTTAATGGATATCTGGGCTCTTTCTATAGTTTGGCTATTGTGGACATTGCTAATATAAACATTGGGGTGCAGGTGCCTCTTTGGGTCACTACAGTTGTACTTTGGGGTAAATACCTAGTAGTGCAATTGCTGGGTTGTAGGTTAGCTCCATTTTCAACTTTTTGAGGAAACTCCATACTGTTTTCCAGAGTGACTGCACCAGCTTGCATTCTCACCAACAGTATAGGAGGGTTCCCCTTTCTCTGCATCCTCACCAACATCTGTCATTTCCTGACTTGTTAATTTTAGCCATTCTGACCGGTGTGAGGTGGTATCTCACTGAAGTTTTGATTTGGATTTCCCTGATGCCTAGTGATGTTGAGCATTTTTTCATGTGTCTGTTGGCCATTTGTATGTCTTCTTTGCAGAAATGTCTGTTCATGTCTTCTGCCCACTTCCTTGATTGGATTATTTGTTCTTTGGGTGTTGAGTTTGACAAGTTCTTTATAGATTTTGGATACTAGCCCTTTATCTGATAAGACATTTGCAAATATCTTCTCCCATTCTGTCTGTTGTCTTTCGGTTTTGTCAACTGTTTCCTTTGTTGTGCAAAAGTTTTTTTTGTTTTTTCTTTTTAAGATTTTATTTATTTATTTGACAGAGAGAGACACAGTGAGAGAGGGAACACAAGCAGGGGGAGTGGGAGAGGGAGAAGTAGGCTTCCCTGAGCCGAAGGCAGACGCTTAACGACTGAGCCACCCAGGCGCCCTAAAAGCTTTTTTTCTTGATGAAGTCCCAGTAGTTCATTTTTGCCTTTGTTTCCCTTGCCTTTGGCCATGTGTCTAGCAAGAAGTTGCTGTGGCCAAGGTCGCAGAAGTTGCTGCCCGAGTTCTCCTCTAGGATTTTGATGGATTCCTATCTCACATTTAGGTCTTTCATCTATTTTGAGTCTATTTTTGTGTATGGTATAAAAAAATGATCCAGTTTCATTCTGCATGTGGCTGTCCAATATTCCCAACACCATTTGTTGAAGAGACTGTCTTTTTTCCAGCAGATATTCATTCCTGCTTTGTCAAAGATTAGTTGACCACAGAGTTGAGGGTTGATTTCTGGGTTTTCTATTCTGTTCCATTGATCTATGTATTTGTTTTTGTGCCAGTATCATACTGTCTTGATGATTATAGCTTTGTAACAGAGCTTGAAGTCTAGAATTGTGATGCCACCAGCTTTGGTTTTCTTTTTCGACATTACTTTGGCTATTCGGGGTCTTTTCTGGTTCCATACAAATTTTAGGATTATTTGTTCCAGCTCTGTGAAAAAAGTTGATGGTATTTTGATAGGGATTGCATTGAATGTATAGATTGCTCTAGGTAGCATAGACATTTTAACAGTATTTGTTCTTCCAATACATAAGCATGGAATGTTTTTCCATTTCTGTGTCTTCCTTGATTTTTTTTTAAAGATTTTATTTATTTATTTATTTATTTGAGAGAGAGAGAGAGACAGCAGGAATGGGGGTGGGGAGGGCAGAGGGAGAGGGAGAAGCAGACTCCCCACTGAGGAGGGAGCCTGATGTGGGACTCTATCCAGGACCCTGGGATCATGACCTGAGCCGAAGGCAGAAACTTAACCGACTAAGCCACCCAGGCACCATAACGTTTAAATCTTTAATTTAGCTGGAACTAGTGGATTGCATAAAAGAAGTAATCTAACTTTGTCTTTTTACAAATGAATAGAGAAATGGTTAACTTTAAAAACAAGCCAAATAAAAGAAACAAAACTTATCCAAGTAAAAACAATATAACAAAATGCAATATTATATTTAAATTTGTTCATTATTATTATCATTAATAGCTACAAATTATCAATTAGCTAGAATCAATATGCCAGAATCTATTGATAGGCCAGAATCTGTGTTAAATACCCAAAATGTTAGTATTAATATCTCCCATTTGCAGACAAATAATGTGAATCTTGCAAAAGGCTAAATGATTTCTATAATGCCACACAACTAATAAGTGGTGGAACCAAGATTAATTATTAATATCCTAAAGTAATTCTGTCTTCTTTTTTTAATAAATGAAATGAGCTCCATTTATGATCCAGCTGCAAATAATTATCGAATTATTCTCCATTTTAACCTTAACTAGATGGATATAATTTTGGATGTGACTAAATTTAGGTCTAATCAAAATTTCTAAACCTCTAAAAGAATAAAATTCCTCATTAATAGTTTTGCTCTGTGAATTGTAATAAAAAAAGAACAGCAATTGTGTTTGGGAATGGAATATTAAAATTTTTAGAATCAAAATCCTCTTAAAAGTTATTGTGTTTGAAACACAAAAGTATGAATTATTTGCTAGCTACTGTTGGGAATGTACTATTGGGAATAATTAGGAAATTATAAATTGCAAGAAACGGAGGTAAAAAAGAGTAAAAGTGGATATTTAGGACCTGAATTTGGGGAGAGAAAAGAAAATATACTTATACCTTGGTCCCGCTCTTCTGTGTCTGTTGGTGGGAAGGGCAATACTTATATAGGACAGAATTATGTTCTTGGGTCCTACGAGTCAGCTCTGTTTAGGTATATCTCAGAAGGAAGTCCTTGTGTGCAGATACAGGCCAAAGAGCTAGAAGAATATTTTAGCCCAGTCTCAAAATTCTACTTTTTTTTTTTAAGATTTTTATTTATTTATTGAGAGAGAGAATGGTAGGGAGAGAGCATGAGATGGAGGAAGGTCAGAGGGAGAAGCAGACTCCCTGCCGAGCAGGGAGCCCGATGCAGGACTCGATCCCGGGACCCCAGGATCATGACCTGAGCCGAAGGCAGTCGCTTAACCAACTGAGCCACCCAGGCACCCTCAAAATTCTACTTTTTATGGAATGCCTGGGTAGCTCAGTCAGTTAAGCATCTGACTCTTGATTTTGGCTCAGATCATGATCTCAGAGTCATGAGACTGAGCCCCATGTCGAGCTCCACACTGAGTATAGAGCCTGCTTAAGATTCTCTCTCTCCTCTCTCTGTCCTTCCCCCTGCTCTCGCTCTCTCTGTTCCTCTCTCTCTCTCTAAAAAGAAAAATTCTACTTTTTATTTTTACCAAGACGTATAAGTAGTCTTGGTCTTTATGTGACTTCCTCTCCACTAACCTCTCCAAAGCTTCTGGCTCAGGAATGTAGTAGAGTCAGAAACAGGACAAGGGGAAAGCTAGGGTGAACCTCAGAATGAAGTAGTATAAAGGTTATTTTTTTAAAATGCTTTGACGTTTGATGCCTATGTCAAATTCCCAGCTTAGGAGCAGAGCTAAAAGTATATAGTCCAGGCTGAGTTAGTGAGTGGGTTGGAATTTTAGCCAGTGTGCTAACAAATAACTACTCAAGGAAATGCTATTATGTTAATTTTCAAATTTAAATTGTATCCAAGTCTCTAAATTTCTAAAACGGTGCAGGTCATGAAATAACGGCTCAACAGTGTCATTCTAGAGCACTAGAGAAATAAAGTTATTATTTTTATCAGCCAGGGTCCAGTCAGGAGATATAAACCACATAGTAATTTAAATACGAAAAGTTTAATATAAACAATTAGTAACAGAGGATTAGTGTCAGGAAATTGTCAAGTAAGCATTAAAGAGAACACTGAAGAAAATGTGACTAGCGGGTGTGGAGTAGCCAGTACTGCAAGGCCTGAGAGGGAATGCTCACAGAAGAGGCCTGACCCAAGGCTGAGATCCAAACCACATCAAAAAGGGCAAAGCCATGGCTCACTGCATGTTGAAGAAGTCCCTGAGGCAGATCACACACAGGCTTTACTATGAATCTGCCTTTGGAGAACCAGGAGAAGCTGTCCACAGGGAGGTGCCTCGCTGGTGACAGACACTCCACTATAAAGCCACCCACGAGCAACATGCTCCAGGAAGCCATTCATATGAGGGTGTCCCACTGGCAATACTCTGCCATGAAGCTGCCTGAGGCAGGTGCCTGGTGAAAAATTGAAGATCCGGAGCTGAGAGGGAATACATTGATAACTGTCATGCTCTGTGTTATAGGTTGAATTGTGTCCCCCCAAGAAGTCCACTGAAGTCCTAACACTTGGTACCTGGGAATGAGACCTTATTTGGAAATAAGTTCTCCACAGATGTAATCAATTTAATATTAGGTCCTTAGGGTGGGCCCTAATCCAAAATGACTGGTGTCCTTAAAAGAGAAAAATTTGGACACAGACACATGCATGAAGGAGAACGGCCTGTGAAGATTCAGGCACAGAGGGACATGGCCATGTGAAGATGGAGGCAGAGATTGGAGTTATGCTGCCATGGTCGAGAATGTCTGGGACTGCCAGAAGATGGAAGGGGCAAGGAAGAATCTTCCCCAAGACGATTCAGATGGCACACAGCACTGCTAGTACCTTGATTTCAGACTTCTGGCCTCCACAACTGGAGAGAATAAATTTCTGTTGTTTAAGCCACCCAGTTTATGGTACTTTGTTACAGCAGCCCGAAAAGATTAATACATATGTACGTCCAATTTCATTCATCTGAGTAATTCAGCATTTCCAAAATCATAATGGTGGGATCCTGAAGCAAACACTAACAGATACCATGTGGGTTAATCTAATTTTTGCCTTTCTTAGTTATTGATGATTGATTAACATTCCATTTAGATTTGGAGTCACAGAACCGGAGGAAAATCTTGAGAACTCAAGGCCAATATCCTCATTTTATTGAAGCAAATTTTTATGTACATATAATACACATACTGAAGAGTACATAAATCATAAGTATATGATTTTCACATTTTCACAATCCATTTTCACATAGTGAATACCTGTTTAATTAACCACCCAGGTCAGGAAAGGGAACCTAACACAGCTGAAGCACTTCTCACAGCCCCTTTCAGTCACTAACCTCCTTCAACTATAGCCACTCTCCCGACTTCTAACACAATGGATTTGTTGTTTTTGCTTGGTATTAAAGTTTAAATAACTGTAATCGTGAAGTGTACATTCTCCTACATCTGGTTTCTTTGTAAACCATTATATTTGTGATATTCATATACATTGTTATGGGTAATTGTAGTTTGTTTATTGGCATTGCTATCCTCCAGAGTCAGAAAACTAAGGCCCATGATCCAAATCTAACTGACCACCTGTTTCTTTTTTTTTTTTTTAAAGATTTTATTTATTTATTTATTTGAGAGAGAGAATGAGAGAGAGAGAGAGCCCATGAGAGGAGGGAGGGTCAGAGGGAGAAGCAGACTCCCCGCCGAGCAGGGAGCCTGATGCGGGACTCGATCCCGGGACTCCAGGATCATGACCTGAGCCGAAGGCAGTCGCTTAACCAACTGAGCCACCCAGGCGCCCTGACCACCTGTTTCTGTAAATAAAATTTTATTAAAACACAGCCATACCATTTATTTACATATTGTCTATGGCTGCTTTCAAGCTACAAAGGCAGGGTTGAGAAATTGGGACAGGGATTGCATGGCTCACAGAGTGCCAAATCTTTAGTATATGGTCCTTTACAGAAGTTTTCCAACTCTGCTATATAGTATTCCATTGTATATATATATATGTATGTATATATATATATATATATATAATATCCATTTATTCTACTGCTGATAAGCGTTTCTATAATCTCCATGCTGAGACTACTACAATTAGTGCTGCTATTAACATTTTAGTAAATATCTTTACCTTAAGTTAAGTAATTAATTCTCTTTAGCATTAAACTAGTAGGGGAATTGCTGGGTTGTATAGACATGTTCAACTTTAGTAGCTATTGCCAGTTTTCCAAAGTGCCAATCTCCTCATTTTAATGACTAAGAAAACCTATGTAGGTATCTTTTTGATATTTACTGCAGCATTACTCACAATAGCCAAGATATGGAAACGGCCTAAGTGCCAACTGATGAATGGATAAAGAAGATGTGATATATACAATGGAATATTCATCAGCCACGATAGAGAAGGAAATCCTGCCATTTGCTATGACATGGATGGACCTTGAGGGCATTATGCTAAGTGAGATTAGTCAGACAAAAGACAAACAATGCATGATATCAATTATATGTGGAATCTAAAAGAGCTGAACTCATAGAAACAGAGAAAGGAATGGAGGTTACCAGAGGCTAGAGGATGAGGGAATAGAGATATTGTTTACTGGTGTAAATTTGCAACTATTAGATCAATAAGTCCTGGAGATCTAATGCATAGCATAGTGATTATAGTCAACAATAATGTATTACATACTTGAAAGTTTTTAAGAGAGTTAAATCTTAGTCTCCACAAAAAAAGACATGATAATTATATGATGTGATAGAGGTGTTAGTGAATGCTATGCTAATATCATATTGCAATATATAAAGTAACAAATCAATATGTCGTATGTCTTCAATTTATACAATGTTATATATCAATTGTACTCAATAAAAATAATAAATTTAATTTAATTTAAAATTAATAGAAAAAAAAAAACAGTGCCCTGAAATGTTAGGTCATATCATAATGATGAATTGGAAAGAATTATTTTTGGTCTTGGAAAACTTGTATTTTAAAGTCAAAACAACCTCACAGGAAAGTATTGAGTTAAGTTAAATTCTAAACTTCTGGGCACAGGGAAATACTGTGCTGAAAAAGTATTTCTTTCTCTCGACAATAAGAATATTTATAAGAATCTGGGAGTGGAAAAATTTAGGAATAAAAGCTGTGGCTTACAAAGTCCTTACCTTAGAATAAATGCAGCTGTCCGTTCCAAACACCCACTTCTGAGAATTATTTTCTTTATGTCTGTAATGGAAACGTAATTTAGAGACTGATAACTTTTCACCACGCTGAAACATTTTATAGGTTTCAAACGAAAGGATCGTTTTCCATATCCCGGCAGGAGCAGGACTGCCCAGATTCTCCCGAGGTTTCCACCATTCTACCGCCATCGCTGAAGCTGAAGCCTTCCTTCCCTAAGGCAGCCTACCGATTTCCTTCGTACCCAAAGTGGCGGTGGTGGTAGTGGTGGCGGTGTGTGTATTACCCATGGCAACACTGGTTAGGAGTTTTAGAGAATAAAGGGAATCAGTAAAAATATTCTAGAAATTTCTATCCCCCCAAAAGATCCTCTTTCTATGAGACAGAAAGAGGCTTAATTAAGCATAAGGATTAAGAGGATAAGGTGGAAAAGGGTACCATGGAAAATTAGGAACCACAGGCACCGGTTTCCGAAATGACCAGAAAATTTTATTAAGGAATATCAGATTTCTTAAACGAAGTCTGAGTAAAAAAAAGAAAAACGACTATGATGAACTTAATCATGCCTAAATTAACGAATCATGTATATTAATATCATTAATATTTAGAAACCTTACAAAGGTAGGACAAATGAATTAAATGAAGTGTAATGGGATGTTAAACAAGGCTTTTCCTACTGCCTCTGGGTTTTGACAGAAACTTCAATGGCTGGGAATAAGAGGTGTCAGGCAATGCTCTATTCTAAAGCAAGGCGCCTTATGATCTGGGTAGAACATGTCAAGGCAGCAGTACAAAACTGGCGGAGTGTGCATTAGCCTTTTACCCATATCCAATTTATATTAGAAAACGTGAAGAGTTCTTGGGCATGTTGAGATAGATGCTTGATAATACTGTAGGTTTCCAAGCCCCTATCCTCAGAATTTTGATTCTGAAGGTCTGGACACCCCCAAATCTGTATTAACAGGTATTGCAAGTGATTCCAATCGTAAGAACTCCAGGGAATTTGGATGTGTGTGGTCTATGGATCAGACTTTTTTAAAAAACATTGAAGTACAGTGATGAGAGCAGTGGGAGAAGGAAAGACCACATACTAATTATGAAAGGAGAATTGATTTGGTGAGTGAATAAATGGGGTGGAGATTAGAGACAGAAGGCAAGGATAAGTCCCAAATGTCAAATTTGGGTAAAGAAGGAAAGAACGTGACACTATGAAAAGAAAGTGAAGTTAGAATGGACAAGAGGAAGCAGGGATGTGAGAAAACATGAATACTTAGAGGTGAACTTTTTTTATGAAACATCTTTCAAGGTCTAACTGATCCCTAAGCTAAGAATCTCGTTATCAGGCTTTAGACAAATATAACTGTTGTTCTATTTCAGCACTGGGTAGGATTGGGGAAGTATTAGGGGAATTAGTCCTTCTGGAGACCTTTTTATGTTGTAATTAATAAAAGAAAAGAGAAGCTTTAAAAATTTTTTTGACTTAGGGTCCTGAACTAAAATGTATTTTAATAATGACACTCATTATCCAAAACAACAACACATAGACTGAGAATTTGAAGGGAACTGAGATGAATAAAGTAAGATACAGAGAGATGAAGTGAGCTGGTCAAAAATCACAGAGCTAGATAATATCAAATAGATACTAGAACCCAGAGCCCCTGAATTTCAGCTCGACATCTTCTCAGTTAGATTGGAAAAGTACAACACAAATTACTTTGTGTTACTTGAAGATTAAAAATGGAATCAACAGTTTAGTCTCACTGATTAGAATTTGAGGCATAATCTTAGTGACTTAAAACACTTTGGTATGAACATACATTTTTTTATACAATTGTGTTCATATAATAACTAAGTATTCTCATACTATACAAATTCTCCTGAGGTACTAAAAAAAAGCTCAGGTTTCAACAACTAAATGAAGAAATAATAAAAACAACATTATTGCTGGTCTTTAAGGTTGTCAATCCCAAGCTTATAACTACACTCTTTTTAAAAATAATAATAAAGCGACTGCTGTAATGCTTTAATGGAAATGTGCTGGGATTTGATAAAACTTAGATCATTTTAATGCGGAACAGCTATAACTCAGGACAACATTATTGCTTATAGGCAATTCCTCCTGTTGCATAAATTATTGTGAGCATATTTCTTCAAGACAAATAAAGTGGAAATGATAATTTTTCAAAGTGTAAGACATCTGCAATTGGTAATTAATATACTGATGCTAACTGTCAAAAGCTGTAAAATCCAGAATTTTGTCTTTTAATTGAATTATAGTGTTGATTTGAGGATGACTATAATTATAAAAACATAAACTACATCGATTTCAGTTTTGATTTTCTGAATTTGTTGCATCTTCTCCCCAAATAATAATATAACAGGAGAGATATTCACCAGATTGTCAACAGTGTGAGGGCAGAGACCACATGTGTCCTAAGAGCTGATCCCAGTGCCCGGCATATGATAGGAGATTAAAGATATCTTTGAATAAATAGATATGTGAATAAAATGTCAAAATGTTATCACCCTAAAAATTAATAAGGCCATTATGAAAAATGTTTTGAATTTAACATACAGTGGTTTAGGGGATCTTCTTAGTGAGTAGCTAAAGAACATAAACTATATTTTGGTTAAGAAAATAAGAAATACTTCTGAAAGAATTATAAATTTCCTAGCATTTCTCAAATTTTATCACAGCTCAAATTCTGTTCAAGAATTGCCTAGGAAATTTTGCAAATGTGTAGTTTCAAATCATATTTAAGCCTTGAGAGCTTGCTAGTAATTTCCGTATCAGGAGTCTCTCTAAGTATATATCTATAAATGTTGCCTTTAAATTTTACTACCAAAGTTATAAAAAACAAGTCTCTCATGTGGCATCTACACTAAGCAGGATGAGAAGATATCATTCGAATATATAATAACTTCTTTAAAAAATAAAATTCCTACAAATACAAGTGCATCTGTTTATTTTTCAAGACATTTTATATGTAAAGAAATCAAACTTAGATCCAATATGTAATGATGCTCATACAGGACTGAATTAGAAAATACCATAGAAGTTCCTCTTTTTGGCAAACAAGTAGCAAGCTAAAAAGATTTTTTATAGATAAAAACAAAATTTAAAAATAGCAATAACAATATCAATCATGAGAGAAGGAGAGGAAAATGAAGAAGCAGTATTCCATATAAGAAACAAAGTTAAATATCATGACATGTGCTGGACTAAATTCTGGTCCTGGATCTGACATTAACTAGATCAGATATATGATCTTTCTAGAACATTTAGTCTCTAGTGGACTTGGAATTTCTTATAAAGATAACGATATTATCATTATCACAACCACCACCATCACCACTGTTACTACTTCTACTCATAAAGAAGGGTTTAGAATAGATGCTCTTTAGAATCCTTCCTTCTCTGAAAGCATAGGACTTCCAAGATTAGTCACATACTCTCCTTTTACATGCAAGGAGAGAACTATCTGCCCTGGGAAGTTTGCTTATTGAGTATGCATATGCATTTTACTATTTCTATTGGGAATCTATAAAATGATGTACACACACACACACACACACACATTTTTCTTTGAAATATGCCATTTATCAGAGAGTAGAGGCAAGAAGGCAGCCCATAAACATAGTTCAGTTAGGGGAAATTTCATAGGTTAAAGCTCATTATTTCTCAGTTGACTATAAGGAGGACCACTGTCATCATGCTTCACAGTTACAAATCTATTTTCCCAGACAGCTTCAGGTGGCTCTGGCATCTTCCAATGCTACACGGACCAAAAGTAGGATCCATAGAGAACAGAGGAAAGGGATTTCCCCTCCATGATTCTTAACACAGTAGGAGTAGAGATAAGAAATTTGATCCATCAGTCCAACTGTGAAGTTACACATAGACAATTTTCTATTTGATGTTGATATTTCTAATAGTGTTATCTGTATGTTTGAATATTACTTAAACTTCCATTGCATGGCAAACGGTCCTTTCTACAATGGTGCAGTCTGTCATTCTGCTTTATTCTAACTCTTAGCCTCCTAAACTTCAAGACTTGACCAAAGAGATGATTTTCAATCTCTCTGATTACCTGGTGATGGGCTGTCTGTTATCCTGTCTGTCTTTTTGTCTCTGCACCTAGCACTACACAGCTACACTTGCTGGTTGTAGTTAGTGGTGTCCTTAGAGCAGTGTTTGTTTAACCTACTCTAGATTAATGTTGGCCAGTTATCACTATTTCCAGCAAGACCTAAGTGGGGAGAAAAAAAAGGAGATGCAAAACACCATAACTGAAAGATTAACACTGAAATAAGGAAGGCAGTAAAGATTATCAGACAGGTAATAGAAATGAATGAAGAAGTCTAGAGCTAGAGAGAGGGCTATTACTGGGAACAGTGGAGAATATAGCAAACTGGAGGATATATGTTCCATCTGAATCTGTTCCTGCTAGTTCCTCACTGGTAAAATGAGATGGTGAGAGTCCAGTACTGCCCATTCTTCTGACTTTTTGCAAGAAAAGATAGAAATATGTATTTTTTTGTGTAAAATCTCCCTATTTCTATAGGCTCACAACCAACTCAAAATATTATAATAATGTGCAGGCCAAACAAAATCCATGGGCCCCAAGTTTGTAGTCTCCATAATCTAACCTCTGTGTGTGGATGAATGGGAGTGTGTGTGTGCTGCGCTGATTGTGAATTTAACACTAAAAGCCAAATCCTGCATATCCACATTCTTTAAAAATGAAGCAAAATCAAGATTAATTGGTAGACTTGTTAAAGGACTTTGACGCAACTGGTTTGTCTTTAAGATGTCCAAAATATCTTTTAGAAAGAAGCATCTTTCATTATAAGGTTTATGATTTTTAGAATTTTCTATGATTTTCAGATCACTTAGTAATGACATCGTTGGTTTGCCTTTCATCCACTCATAGCCAGATGCACATCACAGAAAAAAATATTAAATACACAAACATGTGCAAGCACTTGCCCTATTGAATAAGAATAAGATGCGTGACACCAAATGAGACATAACCAAACTAATGAGGCATGATATGTTTACAATATTCTCTGTAAGTTGTCAGGTTGCTACTTTAAGTGCTAGTTCTATTATTTTTAGTATTTAAAAGACTATGTCTTGACTGTTGAATTATGATCTGTACCTCTGAAGCAAATAATACATTATATGTTAAAAAAAGAAGACGAAGAAGAAGAAGATAGCAGGAGGGGAAGAATGAAGGGGGTGGAAATCAGAGGGGGAGACGAACCATGAGAGACTATGGACTCTGAAAAACAAACTGAGGGTTCTAGAGGGGAGGGGGTGGGGGGATGGGTTAGCCTGGTGATGGGTATTAAAGAGGGCACATTCTGCACGGAGCACTGGGTGTTATATGCAAACAATGAATCATGGAACACTACATCAAAAACTAATGATGTAATGTATGGTGATGAACGTAACATAATAAAAAAAAAGACTATGTCTTGATTCATAGCTTTTGTTAAGATCATATTACACTACTTAGGAGAAAAGGAAAAAATTTTGTCTCTAGAAGTTGCATGATGATATTTATGTTATTTATAATAAAATATGGTTGCATTTATAAAAAAATAAGACAAACAGGCACTTAAGAAACTCTTAGAAAAGATAAATATACTTGAAAAGTACCAGAGGTGAGGTAAACTCTAAAAATCTTGGTCCCTACTGCTTTCTAAAAAACAAAATGTAGCTTCACAGTTAGTGAGAACTCCTAGGTTTCCAAATTTTCTACTATTTGCTTCCACCTTGCAATAGATTTTGTTTCTCAGATAAAAATCAAGTTGCATTAATATAAAGGCAAATAATCTTAATTTGCGTAAGGATCCTCCCTTTCCCCCTCACCCACCAATCCTACCTCTCTCCTCTCCCTCTCTCTCCTTCCCTTCTTTCCTGAATTTGAACAAAATCTTTCTTGTAAATGGAGATTTTTTTCAAGTTAAACTTACTACAGTGTTTTTTTTTTTTTTAATTATCATCTCTTTTCTAGCCCAAGCTCTGTTCTCTCTAGGCAGCAAGGACATCAAGTTTGTGGTTTCTGTCCCATTCAGTTCCATGACAATCCTAGCCAGAGTAGGAAGTAAACCTCAGTGGGCTAAGGCCAGATCAGCACTAATTTCAGGATCCAGTAAGTCCAGGGACAGCCCTGGGCATGAAGAGTGTGTTCATCAAACTATGTCTAACCTTTCCAGACACTTGCCATTTTGACGGTCTAGACCACTGGTTAGCTCTTCCACTGAGAGTGCCCTTCCCCCACCACTTCCCTCCAAAGTAAGCACTCAGTCATTCCTTACCCATTGTGATTTTTTTGTTTGTTCCCCTATTGTCTTTTTGTACTTTTTAAAAACAGCTTTTTGGAGAAACAACTAACATACAATACTGTAAAATATTGCATAACTGACAGGCACACATTTAAAGTGTAAAATTTGACAAGTTTTGAAACATTTATATACCTGTTAAAACATCACAACAATCAAGATAGTGAACACACCCATATCCATCTCTCCCCAAAAAAGTTTCCTTGTGTCCCTTTGTAATCTCACTCTCCTATCCCTCCCCATCCTCCTATCTCCAGGCAAACACTAATCTGCTTTCTAGATTAGTTACCAAGTAGGCAAAAACAAATAGGAAGGAGACTTTTGATGCCCTACACCTCAGCAAATTTTTGTCTCCTTAGTTTTTCTTTCCCAGTTCAGCATTTCATATTCAGAAGATTTAGAAAAGGTTGAGAATACACACAGAATATTAAATATTTAAATTAACAATCAAAATGCATATAAAGAAATGAGTTCCAATAATTATAGAGTAAAGCAGCAGCTTGTCTACAACATAGGTACATGTTGAATGCCAACATTTTACTTTTAAAAATACCTAAGAAATACTACCAAACTGACATACATTTTCAAGCTTATTTGAGATTAGAAAATTAATATTGATATTATGAACACAAATTTAAACACCTAATGAATATTCCATCTAAGTTGACTGCTCAGAAATCTTGAAATTAACATTTATTATTTTGAGCTAAATAGCTCATAAGCATTACCTTTTCTGTAGGATTAATTTATATCCTTCTAGTGATGTTCCCTCAGCAGCCTCGACTCTGATTGGATGACCAATAGCTAGGCAGCCCTGCGTTATAGCCCGGCTCAGGATCATTCCAGTCTTCCAATGAATAGAGAGGGGGGAGAAAGGTCTAAATAAGTTAAAAGAACCAGAAAATTCAACAATGTGTCACAAATAGTGAGGTCATTATGCCTGGATAACCCCAGATATTAACAGTTGCTGAAAGTGAAACACTACCCACAACTTAGCAGTCAGAGAGCCCTGCTCAGAATCAGTGATCTTCTGTCCAACAAGGGTGGCATTTTACAGTTCAGCGCAAAATAAAACAGACCTTGATATCTTCATTTGTCCTTTTTTTCTGTGCATATTTCACAGTGCAGTGATTTGGGGTCCATCATGTGTCACTTGTTATAGTTATAACTACAGAGCTTACTTGAAATATGTATGCACAGGAAAAAAAAGTGCAGTGGACTGAAACGATTGAAACAAATCCTTAACCTTCATACCAATTTAAAGTTTCACTCTGGGTCTAAATACCATGGGTTAAACATCTTAAGGTGGTCTGTGCACTGCTTTTGTTTTAAATGTTAGGATACTCTGATAAGGAAATTGAGAATATTGTGTAAATGGCCAATTAACAATTTTCTTACTTAGGGAATCAACAACATGTTTTAAATAAGTGACAACCACTGAAGAATTTATTCACACACTGAAGATTTATGGCATGCAAAATTGCCTATCCTAACAGGTAAAAATATTTATTTTGAAAAAGGGAGAGAGCATTCAATCTAAAAAGATTTTCAAAATTGTCTTCTTTTTAATGGGAGAAGATATTTGCAAATGACATATCAGATAAAGGACTAATATCTAAAATCTATAAAGAATTTATCAAACTCAACACCTAAAGAACAAATAATCCAATCAAGAAATGGGCAGAAGACATGAACAGACATTTTTCCAAAGAAGACATCCAAATGGCCAACAGACACATGAAAAAGTGCTAAATATCACTCGGCATCAGGGAAATCCAAATCAAAACCTCAATGAGATACCACCTCACACTAGTCAGAATGGCTAAAATTAACAAGTCAGGAAACGACAGATGTTGGCGAGGATGCGGAGAAAGGGGAACCCTCCTACACTGTTGGTGGGAATGCAAGCTGGTGCAGCCACTCTGGAAAACAGTATGGAGGTTCCTCAAAAAGTTGAAGATAGAGCTACCATACAACCCAGTAATTGCACTACTGGATATTTACCCCAAAGATACAAATGTAGTGATCCGAAGGGGTACATGCACCCCAATGTTTATAGCAGCAATGTCCACTATAGCCAAACTATGGAAAGAGCTAAGATGTCCATCAACAGATGAATGGAAAGAAGATGTGGTATATATATACATATACACACACACACACACACACACACACACACACACACACACACACACACACAATGGAATATTATGCAGCCATCAAAAAAATGAAATCTTGCCATTTGCAACAACATGGATAGAACTAGAGGGTATTATGCTAAGCGAAATAAGTCAATCAGAGAAAAACAAGTATCATATAATCTCACTGATATGGGGAATTCTTAATCTCAGGAAACAAACTGAGGGTTGCTGGAGTGGTGGGGGGTGGGAGGGATGGGGTGGCTGGGTGATAGACATTGGGGAGGGTATGTGCTATGGTGAGCGCTGTGAATTGTGTAAGACTGTTGAATGACAGACCTGTACCTCTGAAACAAATAATACATTATATGTTAAAAAAAGAAGAAGAAGAAGATAGTAGAAAGGGAAAAATGAAGGGGGGGAAATTGGAGTGGGAGACGAACCATGAGAGACTATGGACTCTGAGAAACAAACTGAACATTTTGCGGGGGTGATGGGTATTAAGGAGGGCATGTATTGAATGGAGTACTGGGTGTTATATACAAACAATGAATCATGGAACACTACATCAAAAACTAATGATGTATTGTATAGTGACTAACATAACATAATAAAATAAAATTTAAAGAAATTGTCTTCTTTTTAGCATGTAACTTTTATTCCTCATGCTTTTGCTGTGTGCTAAAGAAATATACGATAACTTAGGAAAAGTATTTTTTTTTAAATTTTGGCTCTAGTAAGTACTGGATGGAATCCTCATTTGACCATGCTTGTCTATACAGGAAGAAAATTGCTTGGGGTGAGGATAAAAGAACATTTATTAAGCACTTTCTGTATACCAGATACTACGCTTGAACTTCACGCATGCTTTCTTATTAGTCACCACAGCATCTGTGCAAGATAGGTATGACTAACTTCATTTTAGAGAGGAAGAAACACTGGTTTAGTGCAGCTAAGTAACTTTCTCAAGGTCACACAAGGCATTCTAATTCCCATGCATCTAATTCCAAAACCCATCTTCTTTTCAGTAAGCATTTCAGTTATTTTTGAGGAAATCTTAGACAAGTACAGGTTTTTTGCTATCATGAAATTCTAGAAACAGACACCATAGAATTACAGAATATGAGATCTAGAAAAGAACTTTCCATATCAACTGGTCCAACTCTTTTCAGATAAGACTAAAGCCCAGATACGGAGTGTGACTTACCTGAGGTTACACAAGCGTTCAGTGGCAATGCTAACACTAAACACTTCCATTATGCTCAGACATTGGCCAAATAGAGAGCAACGTTGTATATTACAGTGAAAATGTGTAAGTTTTGAAGTCAGATAGACCAAGAATCTTTCCTCTGCTATGTACCAGCCTCAGTTTTTTTCAGCCGTATAATGTATAAGATTAAATGAGATAATAAATATGTAGAAGATGCCTAACATACAGCAGATGTTTAACAAAATGGCAAATATCGTTATTAAGTCTGAAACAAAATATGACTTAAAAAAGGTTCATAGTTCATAGAGTCTCCCAGTTAGAAGTAGATTGAAGAAATATCTAAACTCATTCTGCCTTAATATATGAAATGAATATTTCTCGGTGCCTTTGTAACTTAATTACTCTCTATGTTTGTTTTTAGCTCTCAGAGAATCAAAAAATAACAGTTAAGGACAATCCCAAATTTCATTTGAGAAAATAGTTGCAACACCCCCACCCCCAACAAAGTAGCAGCAAACTTGCCTGAGTGACTCTGCACCCACAGAAGTGCTAAGAAGAGGCAAAAATAATCTACAGTGAGGGGGCAAAGGAAGACAAAAGAAGGATAGATACAAGCTACACCATCTCTTTCCAGACATAAATATTTGGTGGCAATTACAAAACAAATTGCAATAGTAAAAGGGAAGGAGAGGGCAATTACGTGTTTTCAATTTAAATCAGATCCACTGGTATAGTAGTAAAGTTAAAAAATTAAATAGTGTCAATACATGGGTATAAAATGTGTTAGTCATTGTTCACATTTTATACTCAGGGATTTCTCTTACAACTGTCCTCACGAAGACCGGACACTGTCCTTATATGGTGCTCACACACCAGGCTCAGTGAGGCTCAGCAATGAAGACTAAGGAGCGGAAGCAAATGACATTCAGACAAATTTCATGAAAATGGTGAGTGTGTGAACTGTTCGGAAGTTCTATGCTCAGTTTAAATACTGAGTATGAACTAACCGGCACATGTGAAAGTGAACTGAATGCTCCCATGGGGACCTACAGAAGCGCTCTGCACTAGACAAACCCGGAGCAGAGAAGAGCATGCCTGACAGCCAACACTTGCTCATGCCTCCATTTGCAGGCTTGTGTGCACGAGGACACCAGGAGCCAGTGCCCCACTGTGAGTAGGGAGCATGGGCAGTCCTCCAGGACAGCAGACGCTGTTGCATACCTTCGTGATCAGCCACACACTGGCTGCAGGCCACAGGATCGATGGCGCTGTCTGACTTCCGCTGCTCACTTCCCTGCTTGAGGACCTCCGCTTTCCGATGGAAACAGAGGCATGAAGGACAATATTGGGATCCACCTATACCATGAGAAGGAATATGCATTTTTAAACTTACAGTCTGAAAATCTACCTTCTTCAACACACTTACCCAAAACAGGTCATCCTAGAACATTATATTTCTGATTGAAAAGGTTTCTTTTGAAGTAGTAGTCCTCAGTCCCATTTAACTCAATTCAATTAATATTTGTTGAGCATCAGCTCTGATATGCAAGGTCCTAGACTGTGTGGTATGGGATATTATAAAATATTTTTCCTGCCTGGGATGCCTGGGTGGCTCAGTCAGTCAGGCGTCTGCCTTCAGTTCAGGTCATGATCCCAGGGTCCTAGGATAGAGTCCCACATCAGGTTGTCTGCTTAGTGGGGAGTCTGCTTCTCCCTCTCCCTCTCCGTCTATGCTTTCTCCCGGCCTCTCAAATAAATAAATAAAATCTTAAAAAAATATATTTTTTCCTGCCCTAGAGAAACTTGCAACAGAAGAGGCAATAACACACACACACACACACACACACAAACACACACACGGGTAGACACCATGGATTGTAGAATAGGGACATCAAAGGAGAGCCGGTAAGAGTCCCCACAATCTTCTAAGAATAAAGGGATATGAGTTGAGAATTTAGTGATAGTTGCGGGAATGGACAGGAGGGGACTAACTGGTAAGACACAGTATCTGTGCATCCCATATTTGTTATCAGACTACATACATACATCAAAGATACTGTACACCTTCTAGCATTTCTCACTTAGCTGTGATCGTAAAATCAATAGGCATTCACATCACCTGTAGAAATTCTACTTCATATTTAATAAACTATTCTGCTAACTTATATGATCACTTTTCCTAAGTAAATTTTTAAGTATCAATATTTACTTACATAGGATTATGGGAATATATCAGTTTATACTTTAAACCCAATAAATGACATTGATTCATAACAATTTAAATTATTTTCTAATACTAAAAAGTATATTCTAAATCTGTGCTAATACTAGATATTTGCTGAGTAGCAACTGATTCTTAAAAATACAAAAATTAAATGATAATTTAAAAGGCAATATTTACAAATGTGATCAGGCAATAACAAAAGGGCATCACTAGTATATTCGGTAATTATTCTACAATGGAAGATAGTTACTTCTCAAGGGAAGAAACTATCTTATGACTCCTGTATGTGAAAATAAAATTTCAAAAACAGAGCAACCCCACGATGGAAACAGATTTGACTTGCAGCTCTTTGTGTATTCCCCAGTTAGCCAGTAGTGGCTGGATTCTGGAGGGGAATCCCCCACAGTTTCCGAACAATGATAAACTATATTCTACTAATCCACCCGCCACAGGACTCAGCATTTAAAGTAGCACTCTTACTCAACCTCCTAACTGCAAGTTGCCATCACACTCAAAACTCTCCTCTGTAACAGGGAAGAAGATTGTTTTGACTGGAATTAGTCAGACAGAAGAACCACACTGACAACTGCTTCTTTGTACAGCACCTGCTGCCAGCGCCTAAATTCTTGTTATCTCCACAACATGGTTTAATCTTTTAACAGTTGGCTTATTGGTGAAGAGCAAAGGGGTCCTTTGTGTCTGTCTTGGGTTGGCACCCAGTATTAACACCATGCTGTTCTTCGAGAGATATTTTGCTGGACAGTTCCCAAGTGACTCTACATAGACCAGACTCAGCCAGGCCCACTAACTCAGCTTCATTGCCTGTTATTAAAAGAAAAACTCTTGCCAAATCTGGGGTTCTGATACACTTAAAATTGACAATGGCCATTAAATTTCAATTCATGACTTCCCCTTCTTTTCCCTTTTTAGTTTAATCAGATAGTTTAGCTTTAGACCAAACATTTATGAAGGTGGGTAAGATAAAAACTGTGAAAATTACAATTCATAAAAGAAGAGTGCTTGGACAACCTGCAGCATGGTTTGCCATGCATGCGTGTATGCACACACAGGTATGTGTATTGATAGCATTTATGCTAAGACTAACCTCTAAATACATACCATCACATATAGCATTAGGTCATTAGGAAAAAGGAAACCTCTTTTATTCTTTTGAATACATATATATATATATATATATATATATATATATATATATATATATATATACAGGAGATAGAGAGATAGACAGATGATAGATAGATAGATAGATAGATAGATAGATAGATAGATAGATAGATAGATAGATAGATATGTATCCCTTTAAATGACAGTTATGATTTTGGTTGTCTGACTAAACTGTATTAATACAGAAGTTGCCAGTGATCAAAAAATGATGCATGCATACTCTGGGCCTCTTAACACTTCTTGTTTAATTTTCTTTTTCCAAATCACTAATGAAAGCCATCGCTATTCCTGTGCAAATTCAAAATAATGAGAGAACCACTTATGGTTTTTACTTACAGATCTGAGGAATAAAACACAAGACAATGAAATTTTTCTTGAAAGGAGAAGCTCACGGATCACACCCTTTATTCTAAACAAATCATTTACTTTATTTACAACATAGAAATTTTATAAGATTTTTCATTTCTGATAGTGAATTTAGGGTCAAGTTAAAAAATTTGATACACAAATTAAAATCACAACTATAAGGGTGGTTCAGATGGTTAATGGTCTGCCTTCAGCTCAGGTCATGATCTCCAGGTCCTCGGGTCGAGCCCCATGTAAGGCTCCCTGCTCAGCAGGTAGTCTGCTTCTCCCTCTGCCTCTCTCCCCTGCTCATTCTCTCTCTCTATCTCTCTCTCTAATGACTAATAAAATCTTCAAAATATAAAATCGCAACTATAATAAATGTTATAAAATCTCTTTCCTTGTGCCCCTAATGTTCATTCTTATTGTTTTCATTCCCTAAATCTATAGCTAATCAATACACCCACCTCAAAGACCAAGAACTGGAAAAGTCTAAAGGCAGAAAATACCAGTGAGTACATAATTACACAACCAAACAAGGCAAATTATCTAAGATGTAAATATGCAGTCCTCAAATAGCTTCCAACTATTGGTCTAAAAATAAGGAAGGGACTCAGGATTTTATTTAAAGTTCTGTATCCTATTCTAGTGGTAATTGGTTCAAAATTAAAATCAAAATTTTATATTTTCCCTAGCATAAATTATTTGTAGAAAACATTATTTTTCAATGACTTGCCCTCCAAAGAAATAGGACAGTAAAAAATTGTTCATTTTTTTCCAGCCTCCTTTGTGATATATAGAATAATTTATTCTGCGAGTATCCATGACTGCCGACTTTACAAGTTGTAAGTTTATAACTCTAAACAAGTATGCCATAATTCTAAAGTCATTATTTGGTATTGTTCTCACTGTTTCTATACCAAAAGTTGTCACTAATATCCTGCTAAAGTCTGATTATACCAAAAGGCTAGGATCAAAATGTTTCCTTTCCATTTTGGCAGAATGTATTACCTGCTAAACACTGGAGCCATTTTTCTGCTATTTTTTTCCCATAACCAGGCATTACTCAGACTATTCTTCTCATGAAATGTTTTTTTCTTTTATATTAACTACCATGAAGTTTAAATCTCATCCAGTGCATGGAAATATTTAATTTTATTGCCCTTAAACTGAAGCAATCTAAAAATGTTGCCAATTTAAGTAACAAGAAAGAACTGTTGAAAGATGGATTTTCCAAATTGTCATTTTGTAGTAGATTCCAAATCTTTTTTTGAAATGGATAAAAGAGCCAACAGGTTGTAATTGTCAGGGTTATATCTATCTCCCACATTACTAATAGGGATTATATGTTCCAAATTTTTCTCTGTAGGAAAGGTTTTACTTGTCAATAAGAGATTTAAAAGAACAGTCAGGGGTTGGGCACTGATATCTCTATCTCAAGCCAATTTTAAAACGTATGCATCAAGAATATCGGCTTTTGCCTCCCTCTCTCTACCCCTGTTGTAATCCTCTTAGTGTCTTCTTTACCACAATGAGCAACAAGATTCTACAATAAAAGGCCCTATAGATATCTATCACCTCTGCTAGAATCTCTCTTGAAAAGTGCTCCATTTCAGGTTATTAAATTACTATTTCCAATGCACTGATCACCTCTCTATATATAATTGGAGATGCTATTCTGAAAGGACTGTAAGGGTTTCATAGCTAAGGGATGGCCATTTTTCTTTGAAAGCTTCCTTTAACTAGCCAGCTTATCAAATCATTGCTTTCTTATACTACTATTTTTGTTGGACTGAAATTTTGTTCAAAACCATTTTTTTCTAAAAATATAATAGTGTACAAACTTTATTTAAGTTGAGTGCCTTCTTATTTTCACTGAATCATTAAAACCAGTTAATAATGGTGAACTAACTGGATTGTTATCCTCTTATTTTTCAACATTAGAAAATATAGTTACCGTTTAAGGTCCTACATTGGCATAAAATAAAAAAAGAAGCTTCCTTTGAGTTCTTTTTCTCTGATAACTCTTTGATATCCTTTTTTTTTTCAGTTTTGGGCTGGTTTCTATTGAATGAGTTAATTAGTGAATTCAATTCTATCTAGCTAACTCTGAACATGTAGATATTACAGCAATGACAAGGATGATCAGGATGCCCTCTGGCCCTGAGCAATGTCTAATCTAGCAGGAAGGATTTAAAAAAGGACTCCCGAGTTGTCTTCCTAGCATAAACATCAAATCAGATCCTGCCTCTGCTTGAATATTTCCAATGGCTCCTTGTTTTCTACAGAACAACATCCAGAATCCCTAACATTGAATTAAGACCCTTTATGATCTGGTCCCAATAATCTCAGTGGAATCTACTGTTTTCCCTTTTCTTCCCCAATGTGACCTGAAATGTGTTCACCTGGAACACTGGTTGACTTTGAATTAGGCAAAAAAGTTTAAGAGAAACATCAAGTTCAATGTCATAAGGGGCATAGAATGGATGCAATGAAGATATGAGTCCAGAAACATCATATCCAGTTTGGGGATGAAGGTTGGTAAAGAAAGCTTTCATGAAACAGGCACAAATCAGATAAAGCTAGAATGATGGGCAGAATTTCAGTGAGCATTTAGTGAATGCTAGTCGTATGCCAGATAGTGTTAGAATATGGCATAAAGGTGACAAAGAAGGCTGGTGGGTGGTAACAAAGACAAAGAGGTTGAATTCCAGGCAAAGGGATCCACATGGGCATAATAACAGAAATCATGAAGTACTTTCAGAAAACAACAAATGAACAATCAGGCTTGGCTAACACATGAAGAACATATTAGAGAATATTGAGCCTGGAAAGAAAGGTTGTAGCCAAATTTTAAAAAATCATTCATCAAAAATGTATTGTGCACCTGCCCTACATTCAAGATCTGTGCTGGAATTCAGAAATACAAAGATGAGTAAGACATAATGTCTGTGTCCAAAGAATTCTCAATTTAATGGAAGAGAGAGACCCTAAAACAAATGACTATACCAAAACACAAACTCTAAGAACATTTTCAAAGGATGAAAAGGAGGTTCAATAATATAAGGTTCATTCTTTCTGGAGGGTCTGAGACAGCTCCATGGAAGAAGAAGTTGAATAAAGCCTTAAAAGGCAAGGAATGGTAATGGTGGGGGGTATATCCTAGGCCAAGAACAACACACGCCATGGTACAAGTGTATCAGGTGAAGAACATGTTATGGAGCACAGTTTTTTAGCTCTAACTGTAGTGTAGGGTACAAAGGAGATCAAGAAAAGAAGAATGGAAAGGAAAGTTGAGAGTAGGGGCAGATTAGAGGAGAACCATGGAGATCAATGAAGGCCTGATGAAGATTTGAAATTTCAATAGGTAACAGACAAGCTTGCAAGTTTTTTTTGAACAGGAAACAATGTCACAGCAAAAACCTAAAAAGGAATGCCAACAGGATCAGAATTATGGGGAATAAATCTTAATGTGAGATAAATATAAAATATAAATATAAACATTAATTCTCAGTGTACCATTCAACTTGCATTTATTTTCTAAATTTGCTCAGAATCTGACAGGATTAGAAATACAGATGACCCTTGAATAATACAGGTTGGAACTGTACAGGTCCACTTACATGTGGATTTTCTTTGATACAGTGCAATGCTATAAATGTATTTTCTCTTTCTTATAATTTTCTCAATAACATTTTCTTTTCTCTAGCTTACTTTATTGCAATAACACAGTACATAATACATATAATATACAAAATAGGTGTTAACGAACTGTTTATGTTATTGGGAAGGTTTCTGGTTAACAGTAGGCTATTAGCAGTTAAATTTGGGGGCAGTGAAAAGCTATACATGGGAAAAAATTGTATGTGGATTTCCAAATGTGAGATATCAGTACCCCTAACTCCATTGTTCGTGGGTCAACTATAATTTTTTATTTTATTCTATTTTTATAATTATGTTATTTAGATTCACATGTGCCTTAAAATAACTAATATTTTCAGTATATATTTTGACATAATAAACTGAGCAGGCATGGAGAAATTAAAAAGGAGCTTGAGACAATGTGTCTTTTGCATTGTGTCTTAGAGATAAAGGGCCCAGACCATTTAACAGAAAGTCCTACTTTCTTTGGGCATCTCCATCTTTGTGGGTGCCTTTTGGTTTTGATTTCATGAGTTTATTTATTTAATTTATTTGAGAGAGAGAGAGAATGAGAGATAGAGAGCACGAGAGGGAAGAGGGTCAGAGGGAGAAGCAGACTCTCTGCTGAGCAGGGATCCCGATGTGGGACTCGATCCCGGGACTCCAGGATCATGACCTAAGCCGAAGGCAGTCATTTAACCAACTGAACCACCAAGGTGCCCTGATTTCATGAGTTTAAACACTAAAGCTTATGCTGCTAAAATAGACAACAACCCTGCCGCTAAGGGAAAAAAAAAAATTATTCTTTCTTTGGAGACATGTTTAAAATTCTTTACTGGCATGATAAATTTCTAAGTGTAAATTAATAAACAAACCTTCTGGATTGGGTTGTAATGAGTTGGGTTTTCTAAAGAACTCCTATTCCTTAAATACATTGACCCATAGAGCAAATAGATCAAATGCTTGTTTAACAGCTATCTTAAAGACTTTTTTAAAACAACTCCAACTTATTAATACAGTAGATATAAAGAAAATATGCTAAGCAATAGCACTTAAATAACAGAATTCAAGTGAAAATTTTTCTAGTAGGAATATTATATATTGATTCTGTTTTAAAGTAAAGAATAATATTTGTCCCAACATTTGTAAAATAACTTACACTTTTCAAAAACCTTCAAACAATCCACTCAGTCACCATGTATTGAATGACTGTCCAATATATAAAATATCTTCATTAAGTACAAGAAATAATTCTGACCTTGTTCTGTAGGAAATGGTTCTCCAAGTCCACCTTTTCAAATTGATCAGGTATCTGTTGACTGGTACTGTTGAAATTAATTGGAAATCTCTCACAAACTTCCCAACTAAGAAAAGAAAAATATTTCATTATTTTTGTCAAAATAAAATAAAATGCATTTCATTATAACTCTATTTAATCCACTAGTATAATAATTTATGTATCTCAACATTGACATGTTAAGATACATCATATGGCATGTTACTCAACAAAAACCAGTTCTGGGACTACTGGTAATAGTATTTTTTTCAATACCCTGAGAGATATAAATTAGAGTATGATTATTAAGATTTCAAATAATGCACACTAGAGTATAGAAAGAATTTCAAATGGAATCCAAAAATTATATAAATTATCTTCAAATAAGTTTGTTTTCAGTAAGGGTAGTTTCATATTGTTATGCTTAGTGACCTAGATCTAATTTAAAACCACTCAATAAAACAGTCTTCATTGCACACAGGGAAGGGAAATTAAGAAGGAATACATGAATTAAAATTTAAACTCCTAGCTAAAACTTGAAGGGAAAGGGTCTGGGCAAATTTAGCAGTTTGGGGAAAGATTGTGGCACATGAAATGAATCTTCTTATAAATGGATATGCCTATAAAAGAAAAAGCGCTGAGGGGGTGCCTGGGTGGTGCAGCCAGTTAAACTTCTGCCTCTGGCTCAGGTCATGATCTCAGGGTCCTGGGATCAAACCTGGTATTGGACTCCCTGCTCAGGGGGGTGGGGCCCGTTCTCCCTCTCCCTTTGCCCCTCCCCTCCCCATTCATGTGTGCTCTCTCTCAAATAAATAAAATCTTAAAAAAAAAAAAAGAATGCTAAGTTATTTTCTGTCTATAAAGAACAAGACAAAACATTCAAATCTTGCCTGGATAGTACAGGCAGTCATTGGGGGATAGAGTTGTTTAAACAACCAAGGAAGACCAAAACATTCATCTTTGTAGACATGTTTAGCAATATGTAGCTAGACTGAGTGACCTCATCAGACACCACTTCTGGTTCTCTGTATTTTCCCTCTACATCTAGCCTTTTCACCTGTATATTAAGGAAAGCTACAATTTGTTAAATTACAAAATATTAAAGATAGTTGGGACCTTATAGATAGTTCACCTATCACCAACGTACTATCAGAAATACAATAGCCACTAGTCACATATACCTATTTAAATTAAAATTAACGTAATTTAAACAAAATTAAAAATTCAGTTCCTCAGTCACATTAGTCATATTTTAAGTTCTCTACAGTCAGAACATATGCTTCCATCATCACAGAAAGTTCAATAGAGATGCTAGATAGTGGTTAAGCCCTCAGTTCTTAAGAAAGACAATCTGGGTTAGAACGCTGGCTCTGTCATGTACTAGCTGTGTGACTGGGTAAATTATTCTGCCCCTCTGTGCCTCGGTTCTGGTTCTATAGAATGGAGTAATAATAAGATAATGTATTGATGGGATTAAGATCATTGTTTTGAGGATTAAATAAATCCTTACCCAATCCATTTAGAACTGTGGTCAACACTTAGTAAATACTGGGTTTTATTATTTACAGATAAGAAGCAGACACCCATCTGCTCATGGGCAATCATGAGCAGCAGAGATGGGGCTAGATGCTCAAATCTTCTAACTCTTGTTCTTCCCACCCCTCCACCACTTCTCTAGCATGTTGCTTTTGTTTCCAATTTATCATCATCAAAGGAGATGCTTACATATGAACATTCATACAAAAAACATATTATTTAATATTTTAATGATTCCACTCAAAACTCTTAATTTAGAAACATCCACTAACAACAGTTTTTACATTTCAAATAAAATTGTTACATCTGCAAAGCAGAAACTAGAGTCTGCTCATTGCTTCATGTGTTTTTTTTTTTTTTAATTCAAGAAAAGTTACTGGTAAGTCTTTTAGACACTAGCTCATTATATCATGAAATAAGTCAATAAAATAAATAATCGCTTATTAAAACAATTCAATGAACATCTTTTAGTGTTACAATCTGAATTGGGTAATTCAGATTACTTTAACCGAGCACATGTTAATTTACTTGTCACATCCAGGCAGCAGAACAGCATTAGGATCCAAGAAGGTTTTATGTGCAACTGTAATCCCGTCTCTGTCAAATGCAGTCACCTGGTCAAAGGTGAGACTCAAAACAGGGGTAACTGGAGATCTGAAAAATGGAAAAACATTAAAGCTATATGCAAAATCATACAAGCACTGAAACTTGAGCACAAATAAACAATAAAACCTGTAATATCAGTGAGTAACAAAGTCCAGCAATAAGTGAATTTCTTATTATATAGCACTATTGATATACTGACACCTGAAATGCACATTTTAGTTTATTTGGCTGATTTATAATATGTCAAGGATAGTTGTAACACAGGTAAATTTTTAAAATAATCTCAATAATAAAAGCAAAGTTGAGAAAAGCGAAGTTGAGAAAAACAACCAATTGTCATTCATGTAATTTTCATTTTTAAATGTATAACTACAATGCAATACACCATTAATATTCTCTGCAGCTGATAATTAAATGAATTCTTAATATTTGGCCATAAATTACTATTTTTTGTGAGCTCACTAAATGTTATGCTGATTTGATTTTCCATATTACATACTGTTAGGTACTTTGTTTTATATTTAATTATTTGAGAATAAAATCAAATAGGAAACAGATCTTAAATAAAAATAATGGTAATTGGTACTATCTCAACTATGAGCCATTTTTTTTCTAAATTGGTGACAAAGCCTTGCTATTTAACTTCATAATTATAGGACTCAATCACATCACCTGTGTAGGATTGTCAAAATTTTTAAAACTGATTCTAATCATAAGAAACCTCACAGACAAATCCAGAATGTGGGACATTCTACAAGAAAAGTGCCTGAACTCTTAAAAAAATTCAATGTCAAGAAAAGCAAAACAAAAGGTGAGAGAATATTCTAAATTAAAGAGAACTAAAGAAGATAACTAAATGCAATACATGAATCTTACTTTGATCCTCGACTACAAAAAACTCTAAAGCACATTTTGGATAGTTTAAACATAGATTGTATATTAGATGATGCTATATTATTGTTGACTGTGCTAGATCTTACAATGTGGTGACACAGAAGAACATCCTATTCTTCAGTTACATGATCTGAAGCATTTATGAGTGAAACTTTACTGATTGTCTGGAAATAATCTAAAACCTCTCAAACGAGAGACAGGGAGGTATTAGAGGTAAAACTAACGAGGCAGACTCTAAACTGGTGAACCTAGGTGAAGGATACATAGGTGTTCATTGTACTATTCTTTCAAGTTTTCTGTAAATTGGATATTTTCCAAAATAAAAATTGAGAGAAAAATAATTACCGGACTCAAAATAAAAGCAGATATTGGCAAAATCAACTTTTATAAATGAGTAAGCTAACTCCCCATATCAACACATTAAAATTACTGTCTAAAAATAAGTATCATTTACTTAGTACATATTGCACATTCTCCCAATATGTTTTAAACCTAGATCTAGGAAATAACTTTTAGACATAAATTTCAGAAATTCCAATAGTAGCAAAATGCTATAATGGTCCTAGTGCTTTGGATTATTGGATTCAAAACCAGAAAAAAATTATTCTATTAAAATAACGATGACATATAAACAAATATACACTTATGAATTCTTCCAGCTACAGTCCTCAGTTGATTTTAGAGTATTCCAGATACTTAGCATTTTACTAAGTTATTCCACAAATATGATCCAATAAACCAAGAACAAGTGTTTCATCTTATTAAAAATACTGTATTATCACAAACATCATTAAAAACATCAAAATTAGTCATTGCTTTCATTTTAATAATGATATTTAAGAAGAAATTATTAGACACACATTTTATTAAATTGTAATTGGAAAAGCTTGCTAAATTATTCAAGAATCCTTGTCACTGTAAAATTCATCACTGTTCTACCATAATAAAAACAATTCTCACAATGTAACTAAATTATATTTTGGAATCTATGGAAGAAAACATCATTCCTTACATATATTTTTAATTCTATAAATTGCATGGCATAAGAAATTATTAAACATTTTAATTTCCCTCTCCTGGGAGAGAAAAAATAGAATTTTATCATATACTACCTACAATTAATCCTACCAACTTCTTCCAAAACCTTCATGAATTTGTGAATAGATTTATTTCAGTATTTGAAATTTTGACTCTTAGATTATATAGCAAATCCAATCAGGTCCTCGTCTGTCTATGCTATTTTCGTTATAATTAATACACGATAAATTATACTCAATAAGCAAAGTTATTTTCCCCTATTTCCCTTATTCAGATAAATAAAGGCTTAAAAAATTTTAAAATCAGCAGAAAAGTGTGTTTAAGTTTCCTGACAAGCAGTTTCAGAGTTCATCTGGATGTGTCCTGTCAAAATATGCATACATTTCTAAGATATTCCACACAACAGCCCAGCTCATCAGTGCCTGTAGACTGCAGCCTTTCTCTTTTCCCAGAAACACAGATAATTTTATGCAGGAATTTACCAATCTACAAAAATTTACACAATGCTCAGCAATAACCAGTAATTATTGTGGGATAATGTAAGGCGCTTTTGAGGAATATAACTTTGATAGGATAGGGCTTACAAGCTTTACCAATTTATCTTTAGCTGTCTTGTCATCGGTGCTTAAAAGGTTAAGACTTTATTTGTGAAAACATAGAGAGATAGTGGGGAATCATGTTGTCTACAGCTTCATAAATCTTGCTTAAGATCCTTTTCAATTACCATCCATTTCTCCTTTAAAAAGGGACAAAAAAATAGAGGAGTGGAAGCAGGTCAGGGCAGTGTGCGACAATGACAGTGTGATGGGTTTGGGCCCCCCGTGGCGTTTCCATCTGCTATCATTAAGGTGACTACTCAGACATGAACAAATCCCACTTGCTGTGCTGACAGGCAGACTTCAAGAACTATGACAAGGCATTAAGACAGAAAGTCAGAGAGAGAGAGAGATGTCATATCTCACAAACAATACTGCCTCACAAAAAAACGCTCCTGAAATTTTATTGGAATTCAAGATTTTAAAAAAAATTCATAAAGAGTGCTACTTGGGCTTCTCAACTCTCCTTTTAAATTAGCTTGCCCCTGGAAAGATTGAGGACAGAGAATAAACACCTTGCTCCTACCTGTATGCTTTACCATAAGAGACCCAAATTTTTTGCTCATTCTTCAGCAAAAGTGGATTCCTAATTTCTTGACCATGCTCATCAAAAAGTCGGATTGAAGAAAAATTGAGGCCTGATGGATTGATGGGAGATCCTTGAAGCCTCTGATGAATCCTGAGAAGTAACTTGTGGTGGGGGAAAATAATGAAGAAGAAGAAGAAGAAGAAGAAGAAGAAGAAGAAGAAGAAGAAGAAGAAGAAGAAGAAGAAGAAGAAGAAGAAGAAGAAGAAGAAATAATGTAAAATGTGAACATCTATAACAAACTGTCTCTACTCTGTAACAAATGAATCCAAACAAATGATAATTAAATTCATATAGAATGTTAAAAGAAGTGTGAAATGATGGTAATGTTTAGCTCAGTGTAAAAGTAACAAAATGAGCATGGGCTTTTAACCAGCAGGGGGTGCCACAGGCTTGTGATTGAGCTCTGACCCTTTGGCACGGGGACTGAAAGCAGATGTGACAGCCTTACAGAAAGAGCATTTAGCTTCTCCACACGGTAACAGTCCTCTTTGATAAGGGTTATGCTTTTCTTGTCCGAGCCACACATTTTGTTAGGATCCTTCCGGAGCACGTTCAAATTTTAGAATCGCAACCTCCCCGTCCCCAACTAACCGCAGATAACCAATGATAGAACAACTCACCACTTACAGGACTGCAAAAAATAAACATGATTTTCAGCCGATGTTGGTTCACTTAGAAGAACTCTTTTTGAATGTAGTTCAATTAAGAGCCTTGCAAAAGCTTGTGAGCTGCTTCAGTAATGAATGTTTTCACGTTGTGAGTAAGCCATGATTGAGATGTGAAGTATGAAGTGCTTTCATTTGATATTTTAAATAGTAGCATTGTCAGTGTTTGCTTCTATCTTACATTTAGGGCTGCTAAACCATCAGGATCTTCCTAATTTCAGGCACATTTTAAATGAAAGTAAATCTCCCTGAACTGTGTTGCATATGGAATTTTAGAGGACATTTTTCCTTATCCATCAACTTTATTTGAATGTTTAGGCCTCTGCTCTTTCCTGCTCTGCACCCCCCACTATCCATCACTCTATTCTCCCCCCCGCCCCACCCTCCAGGCTTCTGTCCTCTCTCCCTTGTCAGCTCTTACATCTCTCAATTTCTCGTTACTCTGTAACCTTGGCAGGGATGCAGGTACACTCGTGGCCTTGTCTCGTCTAGCTGCTGTACAGGATGCTTTTTTTGCTCCTTCTGTTAATTCCCATTGAAGACATATTGAGAAGCTAAATGCCGAAGACAAAGTCACGATCTTGTCATATATCTCAGTTTCCTCACCTATTGGCTATAAACTCTTGTCTGGGTGAAAGATTTTCTTTGACCAGCAACTATATTTACAGAATACCTAAGATTTAAGCTTTGTTGGAATTGGAGATAAATACCCATATCTCTGACTTCATCAGCTCTGCATTGTTTTCCTCACCTCTGTGTTGACCAGATTTTTACCCTTACGCATCAGAAAGGCTGAAAACAATGACACATTTTTCATCTCATTAAAGTTAATACTTCTCATCCTGCCTAACCAAGTCCTTTGAATTAAAAATAATGATTACTATTCTCCTTGGGAGTATAATAGACAAGGTGCTAGACCAGTTAAAAATCTGCATTGTTTTGGTTTTGTTCGTTGGAACCACAAACGTAGTTTGAATTCTATAAGACTGTTTTTACAAAGCTTCATGTTTATTTCTGTATGATCTCAGCCCTTGAGCTTATTTTTTGTTGGTCTGCTATTATTTCAGAAAACATGTAATGGTGATCATCTTTTAAATCACAGTGATTCTGTTTTACAGGCATCACCATTTTTTTTTTTTTGTAAAGGGGAAAGATATAAAAGATTTAAAGCCTGATCCAAGAAAGAAATGTGTACACAAAGAATAGGAGAATGTGGCAGAAGGATATGAACACCTGACCACTTAACCAAATTCATTTTCACAGGAGTAGCATTGCAATCTCTATTTTTTCAACTTGGTGACAGACTGCATTTTAGATGTTCAAAGATGCGCATTCAACAGCCAACAGGAGGTAAGGGCCTTGGTGCCTTTCATCTCTAGGTCATTGGTTAGGGCTAGGCTGTGGCAACCAAAAGTTGTAGTAATCTTCACCAATTTATCTCTAAAGCTCTCATCACCAAGGCTTTATAGGATAAGAATTTGTTCAGGGACCTGAGAGGAGTGTGAAACATCTTGGGTTAATAATTGAGACAAGTGAGCACCAAAGGAACAGTCATCCTTGGGTTATCACAACAGAATCTCCCTAACAGAGAGCTTTATAGTGCCCCTAATTCAAGTTTTCCCCCAGATTTACTAGCATATAAAAGCAAAGCATAGATCAATTTCAGCATGCCATCAGCCAACACAAGAACTTTTTACAAAATAATATCTGCCTGTATAAGATAAAATAAATGCTGCTTTTAATTTTAATGTAAACCAAAAAGTAAAATATTTTAAGGCAAGTAAGAGGGAAAACAGGTAGAGAATTCTAGAAAGGCTTTTATACCATAGTGATTCATATAGTCAGGGATATGATAGTAAAAAGAAACCAACCAAGGCTCTTGCTCCTTCTCTCTCTAATCAATCAAGGTAGCATTCCCCATCTCTCCTGGGCCCAGCCAATGATCAGATCAGATGGTAATTGCCTAATTCTGTACAACTCTTGTGTTGTACTCTCCTAACTCTATATAACTGCAAAGGCTAGGTAATGGATACCACCAGGAAGAGGTAAGTCTGAGGGTGCTAAACTGAAGGGGGGGGGGAGGAGCAAGTCTCTGAACAAAGGCCAAGGAACAGAGCCCAAACACTGGTGTGTGCTCGAGTGCATAACCCCAATTTGTAAACAACAGGGCATTCCTTGTCCTTTTGTGCAAGACAAAGACCCAAAATAAAGACCCTGAACATGTTGATTCTGTCTGAGAAACATCCCAATTGTCTGGAAAATAAGCAAAGGTAAGAGTGCCTAAGATAAACCATCTGGATGTGCTTGCAATGAGCACAGGAGACGACTAAGGCTATATGCTAGTTGCTCAGGGTCTAGGGCTTAGAAATACCCCCAACCCAGAACATACCCTCCACTGAATATCATGTCACTTCTTTTCAAAGTGTAAACAAGAGGGCAATCCCAGAGTCCAGGGTAGACAGATTTCCAAATACAGGCATAATGAAGGTTAAGACACTGTTAAGTATGAGGCCAAGAGTTAATACTCTTCTAAAGCTGAGAGCCTAAGAAATTCAAAAGTCAAGCTTGAACTATCAATCTTTACAGAGAAGCAAATGATTAATCTTCTCAAAACAACTTTACAGATGTAATTGTCTAAATTAACTACAAGTACCTTGAGAGACATTTACTGCCATAAATAAACAATCTGTAAACTCACTTTTTCCATCATATCACCAGTTTGAGTTGGGCTTTTAGACTCCAGGTCTTTTATGCTGATGCAAACAGAGATCTCTCCAGTGTCTTTACCATTTTCAAATATCTGAAAAATAAGTGCATTCAAAATTAAAAATAAATACAAGCACCTACACATTTGTACATATGTTCATACATGCATATATAAAGGCAAGCAGTCCTGGCTTTGCACAGTATGGTGTCAACTGAAAGTCATGCATGTAGGAACTGTGCAAAGCGAGGCCTGCCTCTATGAACATGTGCAAGTAATTGGCAATGAAAATCAACAGGACTAGAATAGTATAAGAAAGTCTCTTGTTTCTCCTTTCAGTTTCAGTGTCTTTAACCTGACTGGAATTCCCTACAACTTTAAAATAGAAGAAAACATGGATGTTAAAGGAAAAATCACTGACAGCATTGGATGCTTAAATGGAACAAGCACCAAAGAAAGGTCAGTTAGTGAACAATTAGCTAGCTCATTTCATTCTTCTTGAAACATATAAAGCCATGAATTACATGAGGAATCTCTGATTTATATTTAAAATATATCGGTGTTCATGGGTTGACTCAGCAGAGCATGCAACTCGTGATTTCGGGGTTGTGAATTCAAGCCCCATGTCAGGTGTAGAGATTACTTAAATTAAAACCTTTAAAAAATAAAAATGATAAAACACATCAGTGTTCAGCTCATCTTCTGACTCACTAAAAGGAAATTCAACATGACAGATTTATTGCATAACAGTACAATGAAGCCATCCATTTTAAGTGCACATATGCAACAAGTTGTTAAGAACAGAGATAAAATTCTTAACATTGCTTTATGCAACACTTGCTGAGAAAAAAAATAATCTAGCAAGCATTCTGGTCCAAAGTATCCAAACAAACCAGTCCAGAAGGAGGGATCTGCAGTGAACACCAACCCCTAACCCCGTTGTGGACCCATGTGGGGTGTGCCATTCCATTCACCAGGCTCTTAAGAATAGAAGCAGGCCAAGAGAGGCCTGATGAATAATTTAAATCCTTGCTTATTTTATTTTTTCTCAAAAGTTCTTTTTTTCCCTTTCTGATACACCTATCACATCAGAGCATTGTATTTTTCTCTAGTACTATTTCCAGAGAAGATAATTTAGGAAGGGTGCCTTGGTGGCTCAGTCGTTAAGTGTCTGCATTCGGCTCAGGTCATGATCCTGGGGTCCTGGGATTGAGTCCCACATTAGGCTCCCTGCTCAGCGGGAGACCTGCTTCTCCCTCTCCCACTCCCCCTGCTTGTGTTCCTGCTCTCGCTGTGTCTCTCTCTGTCAAATAAATAAATAAAATCTTTAAAAAAAAGATAATTTAGGAAAATACCTTATTTAAAAAGAAAGAAAACCCTCTGTTTTACTTTTGAGAGAGTTTTGAGAGTTATTTAATTAGTCCTAACCTAGTTTGGGAAATAATGTGTTTCAATAGCACTTCCTTGGGTTTTAGGGAAAAAGAAAAAAGAAAGGAAAAGAAAAGAAAGAAAGAGAGAGAGAGAAAAAGAAAGAAAGAAAGAAAGAGAAAAAGAAAGAAAGAGAACTTTTAAAAAAGAGTAATAATGTTCAAGAATTGTAGGTGCTTTTCTACTCAGTGCTTTTTGTCAGGCTGATAGTCCGCGGAGATAGTACAGCTATCAGCCTTGGTACGTTGATATTCTCTACCCTATAGCATCTTTTGCTAACCAGGATTTTTTTAAAACTTCTTTTCTGAGTACATATATAATTCTGAGCAAGAAATCCGTCTACTTCTGCAAGGAACTTTATAAACCCAACCCAGGTTTGCCTGCAAACCCATGGGAAATAACGTGGGTGGAGAATCTTATCTCCCAACAATCTCTTCAGAGCCTTCACCTGGAACAAGAGCTCTTAAACAACAGGGACATTTGGTAAGGATGGTCACAATTCTGGGTGTCACGCATTCTGCAAAGTTAGCGTTGACAAAAGCTCAGTTTGGGGAACTTACTGATGTTCCTTTGTCAAGACTTGCTAGATGTGGAATCAGAGTGCAGAAAATTATGTTCTAGAAAAGAGCAGTGTGAGTGCTCACTGCCAAACTGAGAAAGCAAAGAGGAGTTGGCCAAAATCAAAAACCTTCATTAGCATACTGCTTCCTTCACTACCAGTAAGAAGTCTGCCCTTCTATACCCAGAAGTGTTCTCAAAAACAAACAAACAAGGCTCTGGTCTCCAAAAATCCCTAAAAGGGCATTTAAAAATATGCATGTGTTTTAGAGTTTAAGTAAAAGTTTAGGTGTTTAAGTGAAAGAAGGCTGCCCTCCAGTAGTCATTTGTATAATGTATTGTTTTCTGTATTTTTACAAAAATAAAAATTCCCTAAGATGAAATACTATGAGATGCTACTTTTCTTAAGGCCCACCTCTCATTTTAGGGTCTTCATTACTATGCTCATTTTTCTAAAATTCAAGTATTATATTTATTTTTTTCTTCCTTTGCATGAGAAGTATTTTTACTTCTACCGTCCAATGTCTAAACAAAGATCACCCTCTAAACAGAGTTTCTGTGATTGACTAGATATAGAAAAATTAAAAAATAGTCTACTTTTATTTTCCTGCTGCCTGATCCTTGGCTTAAGAAAAACGATTGCTGTATTGGCTTCCCAGTGGCTCTCTGCATGGCCTCACCTCCCTACAGCTCTAAAATTTAATTTATATCCTTGGAGTGGGATGATGGAAAAAACTAACTGAGGCTAGTCTTGGGTCCTAAGGAATAAGATAATAGAACCTTTAAAAAAAGTGATCCAGATCCTCTTAAAAACATGGTAGCTAATGACTAGTGAAAAAAATACCTATGGGGCACCTGAGTGGCTCAGATGGTTAAGCGACTGCCTTCGGCTCAGGTCATGATCCCGGGGTCCTGGGATCGAGTCCCGCATCGGGCTTCCTGCTCAGCGAGGAGCCTGCTTCTCCCTCTGACCCTCTCCCCTCTCATGTACTCTCTCTCTCATTCTCGCTCTCTCAAATAAATAAATCTTAAAAAAAATACCTATGAATAAGAATTTAACTCTCTGATGAGTTACAACAAGTAAAAAGGTTTAAGGAGTGTTTTCCATGAACTACAGTCCTTTTACTCTCCTTCATGTCAATATTACTTTTCTTAAACAGGATTAAATTAGATTAATACCAATGTTTTATTGTAATGTTGTTGATTCATTCACTCAACAAATATTTACTGAGTGCCTACCATGTGCCAAGCACTGCTCAGGTGCTTAAGAAACACCAATGAGCTAAGAGTCCTGCTTTTGAGCAACAGAACATGTAAGTAGATTATATAGTATAGTCAGGGTATATCCAGGTCTTGTAAGTGCTAGTTGTTAATTTTTTTGGTTAAAGAAAGACCACCATATTATATATACTTGGGTGGGCCTTCTTTAACAAAAAGAGTGCAAAATTACAAATGTAAAACTAGATACAAAATACTTATTTAAAGTGAGAAAAGAAATCATAATTTACACACACTAAAAAGCTCACACATAGCAAAAATATTACAAAACATTTTCATTAATTAACTATCCAACACACATATTTTGGCTGACTTGTCTTTGATCACCTTTTCATGTGATAATTTGGTAACATTTTCTATAAGGAGACTAGAAAGATAATTCTTCCCTCTAGCACAGTTAATCAAAAAATTTTTTTTATTGATTAGAAAAATCTCTTTCCATCAGGCTCTATGCTCATTGCAGAGTGTGCTTTGGATTCTCTCTCCCTCTCCTTCCCACTCTCTTTCTCTTTCTCTCTCTCTCTCTCAAATAAATAAAGTCTAAAAAAAATTTGTTTAAAAAAAGGGGGGGAGCTCCTGGGTGGTTCAGGCAGTAAAACTCCTGACTCTTGGTTTTGGCTCAAGTTGTGACCTCGTGGTCATGGGATCAAACTCAAATAAATAAATAAAATCTAAAAAAGTTGTTTAAAAAAGAAAAATCTCTCTCAGCTTCACAACTTCGTTGGCCATTTCATAAAAATATTTAGGATTGATGTCAAATTTGGGGAAACAATCAGTTTTCCTTAAAATGTGAGCTGTAAAATGTGGAAGAATTTCCACAAATAGTTGGCTTTATTATTTTCACACCATGTTTTTCCTCCACCACCTATATATTTTTGATGCCAAGCACCCTAGTCCATAGTCAGAAAGCAATACACTCTATGGCCAGCAGGTAGTAGCCATCTTCCTGGAAGCTCTTTCCACATCAGAACAGCTAGCACTAACTGAACCATATGTACCAGGAAGTGACTGCAAAACACTAATTACATTCCACTATACCCAAACTAAACGTATCCCCAACTCAATATCCCCCCACCAGACCTCAAAAATGCATGCAGCCACTTCAATACCACTTGGTACAGCGGAAAACTTGACAGGAGAGGAAGTTGGAGTAGAAACAGACAATGGTCTCAACCAGTTACAGTTAAGATTTTACAGGAACACATGGCCACGTACACCCATTGCTGGTGTTTCTCCCAGGGTTTTGGAAGGGGCCTATGCAGGGAAGGAACCATGAAGCTTAAGTTTCATTAGCTTCATGGTAAACGCACCCCTGAAATTGTTAGAAGGTGAAGTGCTATCTAAAAAAGGGCAGGGGATATAGGGTCTGGGATCAGAGAGTGTGATGGGTATGGTAAACACCAATATTACTCAGGTGGCCAGAACACGCCTTCAAGAAAGGAAAGATTGGACTTGGCAGGTGAGTTAACCAAGCAGATAGGCTGGGAGAAGAGCATTACAGGCAGAGGGAGATCCTTGAGCAAAGAAACTAAGGCAGGGATGTGGCCAGTATGTTCTAAGAACTGCAAGAAGACTGAGGGTGATAGAAGGAGATGGAGAGTAAGTAAAATGAAGTCATAGGGTTAGGGATTGACAGGGAAATGGGGAATCTTTGCAGAGTTTGAAACAGCAAAAACAGGATCTAACTTAAAAGGATTATTGTAGTTGCTGGGCAGAGAGTATATATTGCAGGGAGTAACAGCAATCTAAAGAGTGGATGATGGTGGCTCAAATCAGAGTAGTAACAGTGAACATGGTGAGAAATGGTCCATTTCTATTGTTCATTCCTGAGTAATTTTACTTGCTTATTTGTGTATTAGCAGGGTTGGGAAATAAAATTTGTAGCTAGGCTAGTATTTCTGAAATATGTTGTCTGTGTCTATGGGTATAAATAAATCAAATTAAATATAACTGTTCATATGCAGTATTTGTGAAGGCAGAAAAATATCAACAAAGTACTAAAGGAATTTTATTTGTATATACAGTGACCAAAACTTAAACCTTATGGGGAAAGATGACCTGAACGCATTTTGACCTAATGTGGTTCTTCGACAGGTTTGCCCGGCATTATTCATCATATCTATTTAAGGACTTGTATAAGGTCTAGTTCAGTGCCATTATCCAGCCTTTAATACTATAAGTCTGGTTAAGAGCTAGCTGTGGAGGAACAGCAGGTTCCCAGACTCTCCATAACTGCTGGGCAGACCACCCAGGAAGCTCTTCTGTGTGTGAGTAGAAGGCCAAATACCAAAGCTTCAAAATACCTATGCTGTCATGGGTACGGTGCTGTCAAGAGGCAATAATAAGAAAATGACACTGCAGTGTGTTGCCAAAAGTTGGGAGGCTGTACAGTAACAGGATTTACTACTAGAGGGCCAGTGAAGAACAGGAATATAAAATAGCCACACAAAAGTACTTGGTATATTTCAGGTGGATATAATTAAATATGTTGAAACAAGGTTAACTTACACATTGTTTTAGATTGTGATCCCCAGAATGCAGACTCTGAGGCCAAGATTTACTCACAGGAAGTGTACTGAGGAGCCTTCTCTAGGGCAACACTGGTGAGGGACTGAGGAAATCAGGAGTGGGTAGGTGAAGGTGAACTGTGATGTAGTTGCAACAGAGGCCTCTGGTGGGAGCCCTAGGGTTGGAATGGCCAGCCCTTCAGAGTCATCCAGAACTGAGGCAAGGGAGCCCTGCCTCTGCATTGTGTGGGAACCAAATGTTGGCTGCAGCCTGCCCTCAGGATGTTGGGCCTAGTCTTGGGAAAAGCAGTTCCTTTACCTGGAGGGCAACTGCCCAATAAGGATATAGCTGTGGCAGCTGCAGGATGGGTTTCTCAGTCTTAAAGAGGGGATTCTGGCACTGTGGCAGGCATCCCCCACACACATGCCTGGCGATCCAGAGTGCAGGGTGCACAATCACACACATGAAATCACTCAATACTCAAAGCAACCACATTTTACAGGGATGTCTCACAAAGGTTAAATGACTCACCCCAGGGCAAATCTACTAAGGGGTAAGGAGATCAGAAATCAAATCCAATAGTGTTTTTAATTACAAATATGCAGGTTTACTCTTATATCTAGTATTAGAGACTTCATAAGATGAAACTTAATATGAAATTTTAAGGGCACAGAAAAGTATTTTACAGTAAAAGGTTTTTTTAACCTAAGTCAAAGAACATGAAAATTAAAATTAAATATCTGTCTTATGTGAGATGCTAATTAGCCATGAAAAAAAAATCTGTATCCAATCAGAATTCAAAATCACGTTTGGAGATAGAAAATCAACTCTAGCTGAATTAACATTATATGTACATTAAATCAAATAAATGTACTGTTACATTTTTCATGTTTATAGACTTGCAAGATAATCTTTAGAATATTCACATTTCCTATATTTTCTCAAATGTATATTATAAATCAAACAATAAACATGTCTAACTTAAACATTCAGATAAAGTGATAACCACAAAGCAAATATTAAAATTATGGGATTCAGGCAATGAAAACTTAATAATGAATTAGTATGTTTATACTACATATACGAAAAAGTGTTTCAGTGCCTAACAGATATCTTTAACTAGTGTTTAACAGGTAAGGAGCCAGTATGTTTTGTCCCAGGAAATGAAAATAAACTTAAGTGAAAACAAATTATATAGTTGTTAAACTTTATCAGTCTAAATGGTATCTGGACCAAAAGTCAAATAATATTTAAAAGCCCATTAAAGGGATACCTAAGAAAAAAATTTATTTTAAAAGAGACCCTTTAAATTTCCTAAGTTGAAGCAGAGCTCACTATTTAGCAGAAATAAATTGGGTGACTGCCTATAGGGTAGGATTTCAGGTGAGAGCCAAAAGACTCTGACCCCAAAAATATCTCTACCACCAACTTGTCAATACTTGAAATGCCACTTAGAGATTTACTTCTTTGTCATAATTAAAATACCACAGAGGAAATGATATTCAGCCTTACAGGTTACTGATCCTTTGAGGCTGTGATTTTCGATCTTGGCTCTCTGGAATCCCTCAGCAGGCTTGGGGTGGGGCTGGGAGATGGAGGGCAAGAATGGAGGTCTGCGGTCCTATGTGGGAGAACAAACCTGATGAGTGAGTCTATTGGGGCAGCCACCATCCTGGCTTTAGGGTAGATCCTACTTTCATTTATATAGTAGATTCCAAAAAAGAATTTTAATCTAAGAAAAAAATTTTTTGGTAAACTATCTTAGCTTGAAAGAAAGTATGGCATGCCCTTTTCAAAAAGGTAATTCTTGAAAAAAGGTGGTAAATGAGAACATGGGGCACCTGGCAGTCTAAATTGGGGGTTCGGGAAGTGGGGGTAGATGAAAGCCAACAGAGGCTGAGGATGGAGACGCCTGCAAAATGGCCAGGATAGGCTCCACAATTAAACTAGGAGCAGGACTGCATTCCCCTGCCTTTAAGCATTTGAAGTCACACTTCAGAGGAACCTGGGTGGCTCAGTCAGTGAGCAGCCACTCTTGATTTCAGCTCAGGTCATGATCTCAGGGTGGTGGGATAGAGCCCTGCACAGGACTCCCCACTTAGCATGGAGTCTGCTTGAGATTCTCTCTTCCTCTCCCTCTGGCCCTCCCCCACTCTAAAATAAATAAATAAATCTTTTTTTTAAAAAAAGTCACATTTCATTGTTTTGTTATAATATTTCCTTTAAAAAGCTTCTCTCCCATCCCATTTTTCTATGTCTATTGGCAAAATAAAATTTCCAAAACAAGGCGAATGGTCTCCAAAAATATTTTCCTTGTATCCAATTACAATTCTCACTAAGTTCAAGATATGAAAATGTTCAAAATTATCTAGATGACAGTGGCAAGGCAAATGTGCTTGCCTGTCATGTCCTAAGCTAAGTAATTTCAATAAGCCCTTTATACATGAGGATCTTTCAAGAAGAAACGAAACAAGGATCTCACTTTGTCTAAATTAATTTAGTGCCTAAAATAATATTTAATTGGGATTAAAGTATCAGGTATGTTGGGTATAATATGATATACTATATATCAGAGCTTGGTAAATTAAGGTTTTTGGAAGCTCCTGGGATCAATATATTTCTTTTCAAAGAAAATAAGGACTTCTTTTTTATGAGAAAAACATAGTCACATCCCCCAAATTCTATTTCACTAGGGGAAATGAACACTTTAAGATTAAATATGAGTTAGGGGCACCTGGGTGGCTCAGTCAGTTAAGCATCTGCCTTTGGCTCAGGTCATGATCCTGGAGTCCTGGGATCAAATCCCACATCAGGCTCCCTGCTCAGCAGAGAGCCTGCTTCTCCCTCTGCCCCTCACCCCACTCGTGCTCTCTCTCTCTCTCTCAAATAAATAAATAAAATCTTAAAAAGAGATTAAATACGAGTTAAATCATCAGCCTTCCCCAAATTCTCAGCCTCAGAAATCATATTCTCATTTTTGGATAGAGTACATGTTTTTAATGCTATTCAGTGTCTTTTAAGAATATATCAAACATGCCTATAAATTTAATTTTCCCCTTAATATGAATAAGTACTCTGGGTAACTAAGACCTATACAAAAGTTTGCCATCTATGGCAGTCCATTTTTATTTTAATATGTAATCCATTTTTATCAAAACATTATTGAAATTGTACGTAGAATCTTAAGTAGGTGTAAATGTATCACTCCATTTGCACTTATTAGAAAATCTGTATTCATTTCTATGTTCAGATGATGAATTGATGCTTGATAATATTCATGGTGAGTTGGGCTAACATAGATGTCAGTGGGTAATCCAGGGGACGGGAGCATATGTAGGAAGAGAATCTCAACGACTTGATCATCTCAAACACTCTGTGAAAAAGCTAATTGAGAGGTAAAAACAAATTAACTGCTATGGAGAAGGACAATCTCCCTGAGAGAGAGCGCACGTGCCTACAGCAGTAAGGTTCAGTGGTTGCATTTAGTCTGGGTAACTGCTGGGACAGTAATCCAGCTCTGGCCTGTGGACTTTCCCTGCTGACTGCCCACCTGGCAATTCTCTGGGCACCTTCAAGGCTGTCAGGACTGTGCAAGGAAAGCCGGTCTCATTACAACCAGCTCTGCATGGGAGCTGATACCCCGACCAATTGCTCTTCCCTGATTTTGATACAGACGCAGTTTTTCTCTTCAGCGGGTCTAGGAAGGGAAGATTGTTTCTTCCTGGGCACAGAGATTTACACCTGGCTGCAAATGCCTGTCAGAAAATAGGCTGAGGTGAGTACACTGGCATTTCCCCCCCACCAGTAGAAAGATGAAAGAAAAAAGAGAGAAAGAGAGAGAGAAGGGAGAGAGAGAGAGAGGAAGCCAGCCAGCCTGCAAGCAAAGAAAGAAGAAATGGAAAGTAGGGTAGATGAGCAGTTTCCGTTCCTACTGCTAACAGTTATCCCATGAGATGTTGGAAGGCATTCATAGGATCTCAAGTTTCTTTGCCTTTAAAAGAACAGTCCAACACTTGCCTACCATGATAAAATCCACATATAAAAACTGATAATCTCCATCATATTTTACCCAACATTTAAGGAATGTTCTTAAAATCATAACAATGACCTTGAATATTCCAGTTTTTCCACTCTCATCATAATTCCTTTGAAAATGAATGTCATCTTGGAACGTTTTAGTATCTGTACCTAACTCATATCCTGATTTTGTTTTTCCAGTGTTTATTCAAATAATGTAGGTGAAATAACAGAGCAGCTCAGGGATTATAAATACATATCTGGGAAAAGTGGGTTAAACAGAAAGACAAAAATAAGGGCTGTACAATGGAAGTAAGACATAACACACATGCAGTGATGAGGCCATTCAAGAAACATCTTGCCACTATTTTATGGATAACCTCAGCTGTCTCTTTCTATTCATTTAATTGCCCCATTGGTTCCTAAATATTTAAATAAACTTTCTATTAATACATACGGTTAGAAAACTTTAAACTTTTTTTTAAATGACCAATGACCACCAAATAGAACATAAATCTCAAATGGATTCATCGTGCTCTTGTGCCACTGGTAGAGCAAATTCCAAATTCAAATATCTAAATCCAAATTCAGATATCCAAAGCATAGGGAAGGCTAGGAGGGTATTGCAGATAAAAGTTAGCATCTTTTCTGTTATCAAATTATCCCATTTTCTAAAGATAAACAAGCCCGTGAATTAGAATGATAAAGTTGTAGTATAAAGCTGAGAAAATCCACACATTAGTTTCATTGTCTTCAAAAGGTGTCATATGACTCTAATTGTATGAGCATGGGCATGGGCCAAGAGGGTGTTCTAGGCTTCTCTGCATCTTCCCACAGTACCTAGGACAATGCCTTGCCGGCAGTATGTATTTGATAATGTGTGGATTTACTGCACTATTCACTGAAATTTGTCTTTCTTTCTGTCATTGGCAGAATACAAATTATTAGATGCATGCCATACAACCCAGAAGATGAACTAGATGTCGGACAAAGATATTCTTTTAAAAATAAATCTCTGAATTATCTCTTTAACAAAGCTTAAATTTCTTTATGCTGTAAGAAAACACTATAACCAAACCAAAAAACAAAAACAAAAACAAAATGCACACTGTGGTTATGACTACATAGGGCAAACAACGTAAAAATAGAAAGGCTAAAAATCTCCAAATCACAGCCGACTCAATCTTTTTTTTTGTTTTGGTTACTAAATTCCACCATATTTCCCTTGCTCACAAACAGAGTGGATTCATGTAAAGTTAATGAAGATTAAGCTTCAGGACTCTTACTTGCTCCAGTCCTGAGAGTATCGGAAGTTGCTGGGAGCTATAGATTATTGTAAGTAGGGAGGTGAAGCCAGCAACTTGCTGGCTAGCAATTAAGGAGTATTTCCATGTAAGTATTTCTGAGAAAAACTAAAAAAAAGTCTCAAAATAAAGGGTCTAAATCTCCAATCCTCCATTAATTTGTTGTGATTTACTTTCTCAATCTAAATAAATATCCACTTTCAGGCCTAATTTTAAATAGGTTCCTTTCCCCCCAAATTATATAAGCTCTAGACCTCACAGAAACTGGATCTGCCTCCACTGACAGCAAATGGAAGGCAACCCACAGAGCATTATTGACCAATTGTGTGTGAAAAGCACTAATTCTAGTGAAAAGACTTCCCTGTACCCATCTTCCCCTCGTTTCCCCTGTGCTGTCTCCCACCCACTCATACATCGCACATTCTTGCTCATCAGTTCTCTGTCACAATCACCCAACTTCCTTCTAGTTTTTCCACCCACCATCCCTTAAAGCTTTGCTAATACCCTTTCCGATCAGTCCTTTCTGTCCTGCTTTCCCAGGGAAACGCTAACATTTCTGACAGCATCTCCATGGGGACGAAGAGAGGGAGTTGCAAGAAAGAACAGGACTGGAAAAGCAGAAGTCATTGAGCCATGGCTATAGCAGACGTTCTCAAAGTGGCTGGGGGTGGGGGGTAGTATTGACAGAGGATGTAAGGTAAGTGAAAGTTTGGACTAGTAAGCAATAACTCCAAAAACCTGAAGGACGTCATAAATTATGATGCACACTGAGTGCACACTGTGTGTGACTACTAAAGCTAAATTATGGTGCACACTGAGTGTGACTACTAAAGCTAAAAACAATAAGATTTCATCAACCTAAAAGGTCCTATGATGTGAAGGCAAGAGAGTGTACCAGAATACAAAAAAAAAAAAAAAAAAATGCACACTGTGGTTATGACTACATAGGGCAAATGAATGCATATGGAAATGATATGCAAAAGTGAGAATGGTCATATAACAAATAACGTGATTATGAGTGACATAACTTTTTCTTAAAATTCCCCTAATGATGTAATGTTTTCAATTTTTTTACAGGGAATTTTCCCATTCCAGGGATGGACATTTAGCTTGTCCTCAGTCCTTTTGTTTTACATGTCCATTTAAACTCAGTACTGTATCATGCCATGTAATTGCACAAATGGCACTGAGGCAATGTGGAATACAGAGTATGTCCTTTTGAGACCTACTGGTTGCCTAACCAAAAGCTCCTATTTCTAAGTTATCAATGAAAGATACAATGAGGATGAGAACCTCAGTGAAGAGGTGAAGACAACCATGACTTTGAATCATACCTGGCCTTCAGCCCATAATTGATAGCCACTGCTCTAGAAGATGATGACAACACCATCAATTATTTTGGTTCTTAAAGCTGAGCCGTGGATATGTGTGTGTGCATATATATGTATATATATATATACACACACATATGTGCATATGTATATAAACATAGATGTGTAATATACATATATATACATATTCAACAGTGAATATCAATATCAATATCATCAAACAGAAAATTAGAAAGATGATCATCCCAATTTATTTTATTAATCAGGCACTTTTCTAAGATCAAAATGGATAGAAAAGGGAAAAATAAGTTTTACTAGAGCCGTGCCTTTGAGTTATAAATAGAAAACATATTTTATTGATATATCATCTAATATTCTACATAGGACATGCCGTAAGGTGGGATAAAGTTGTTCATAACCAGAAGAGATATGGTCTTGGCCACAGTAAGTCAGAGGCAACTGTGTTGGAGATGGTGCTCCAAGGAAGGGCAGCTCACCCACACCCCATGGGAAACTAGAGTTTGGCCAGACAACAGATACAAACTGATTCTGGAATTAACAAACGATGGCATGCTATGGCCTTTGCTCAGTATCTCTTCAGCTGGAATTAGCAAGTTCTCCCCCACCGAGGAGGAAGTACAGAAAAAGGTCTCAATTCTAAGATTTGCAATTCTGAATATTTGCGATACACTTTGCTAATCCGTTTTTATCACTACTATCTGGCTATTTCAGATTACAGATCTCAAGTTTCTTTTCCATCAGTCCAAACATGTATTCCCAACAAGTTCAAGTTACTACAAGCCATCACTGAATACAAACTTTGGAAGAGATGCACAGTAGCACACCATCATATAGTGTTTCTATGAAACAAACATGATAGGCATAAATAACTCCAAGGAGAATAGGTAACAGTAAAATGTAATAAAATAATTAGGAAGTGAAGACTATTACCTTTCATTTTAATGTGACCTACTTAATTTTAAGTTTATATAATTTTTAATTATGCCTGTATTTAACAACTGGCTTACGAAATTCCTGAAAGTTTAACAATCAGCAGTCTCAACCAGTAGAAGCAAGATTCAGCTTATCAAACTCATTAAATCAAAACCTCTGGGGATGCCTGGGTGGCTCAGTTGGTTGAGCGTTAGGCTCAGGTCATGATCTCAGGGTCGTGAGATCGAGTCCTACATTGGCTCTGCATTCAGCAGGAAATCTGCTTGAGATTCTCTCTCTCCCTTTCCCTATGCCCTTCCCCTACCCCTGCTTGCATGCTCTCTCTCTACTATCTCTCTAAAATAAAAATAAATAAATCTTTAAAAAAAGGAAAGGAGAAAAAAAAAAACCACCTCTGGAAGTGGGGGCACTGATTTTTTTTGTTTTTTCTGCTTTTTTGTTTTTTCAAACACTTGATTTCTTTTTTATTAACATATAATGTATTATTTGTTTCAGGGGTATACAGGTGTATGATTCATCAGTCTTATATAATACCCAATGCTCATTACAACACATACCCTCCCCAATGTCCATCACCCAGCCACCCCAATTCTCCCACCCCCCCTCCACTCCAGCAACCCTCAGTTGTTTTTTAAAAGGTCTCCAGGTGATTCTAATATGGCAGCCAGGATTGAAAGACCAGTGGTCTATGCTAAAGCCTGATGGGGCTGATGTCCAGATTTCTTGGAGTATGAGAAAAGGAATTTATTGCCTGAGAGAAATTGGATGTTCCAAAGGGGAAAACTGGGGAGAAAGGAGAGAAGCTGAGTACTTCATGGGAAAAGAACGATAAAGACAGAGGATGTCTTGGGAGTAGGGAGAGGGAACTCAGATAAGACTAGGCTGACTAACCATTCTGTTTTGCCTGGGACTGAGAGATTTCCTGGATGTGAGGTTTTCAGTGCTACAACCAGGAAAGTCATGGGCATATGAAGGGAGGCACTGGATTTTTCATTTTAATTAGTTTTTATTAATTTAAATTTAAATAGTTACATGTGGCTAGGGGCTACTATATTGGACAGTAAAGGGAGTCTAAACAAACACAAGAAGATGGCTTCTTTGCATATATACATTTCCTCTTCTGTTTGCTAGTATGGAAAGAATTATGAAGCATATTAAAAAAGAAATATATGAGAGTAGTAACTCAAATCCTAAAGTTAAATATTTGCTATCAAGCCTATGTGCTAATGTGAACATGTGATAAAAATTATTCAGAAATATGCAACAAACTTGTGAGAAAAAAAACTTTTCTTTTTTCTAGGACATATGATGGTTGCTGATACAAATGAATGGGGATAAATGGTATTAAGCCAAACATGCTCCCTCACCTAGATCCTCTCTTAATCAATAGCAAGTACTTTGCAAAATGTTGGAATAGATCTGTAACCAAGTCAGAAATCTGGAAAAGAAAAATGCTACTGGATGATCGGAGTCCTTGACCTTGATGTCTTGAACATCACTTCCTAAACCTTTGGCTGACTAGCAGACTATGGAAAATAAATTATCATGTTTATTGTGGAATTACATTTCCCCAAAGGTCAATTTTTGCATGGTAGTATTCTCATTCCAAATGCAAACATGGGAATGTCATTTTAAAGAATTATAGATAGAAAATATGATGTTCATAATTACAATATAAAGTTTATATTTGTAGACTAAAACTGAATATTAAGAAAGAAGAATTATAGAAATAAAGACTGATCAAAATATAATTACTTTGAATGTTATCACATTCAAAAATATAATCAAAAGGGGCGCCTGGGTGGCTCCGGCGTTAAGCGTCCGCCTTCGGCTCAGGTCATGGTCCCAGGGTCCTGGGATCGAGCCCCGCGTCGGGCTCCCTGCTCCGCGGGAAGCCTGCTTCTCCCTCTCCCACCCCCCCTGCTCGTGTTCCCTCTCTCGCTGTGTCTCTCTCTGTCAAATAAATAATAAAAAAAAAAAAATATATATATATATATATATATATAATCAAAAGAGAATGATGAGTTGTAATAGTTTGTTCCTTCAATGGAAAAAAGGCCATCCATTCAGTAATTCAATTTTTTTTCTCTTGAAATGTGGGATGTGAAATTATTAGAACAACATTAACTTGACAGACTTAACATGGATACTAGATTATGATAAACAAAAGTATTTAAATTCCGTAACTTTCAGTACTTAATCCACTTTAACCATGTACGAGTTACTTTTTTTCTCTTCCAGAGATGCAACAGCAAAAGTAGCCTAGGACATTTAGCCATCTTGTCCCGACAAATAACCAATTCACCTTTTTTCCCAGTATATTCTTAAGTATTGATTTTACCAAGTGAACTCAGATATGTGTCACACTTATCCAATACAGATCCTTTTCCTTGGAAATGTAGTTTGAACATCAGTCAGTCACCTGGCCTTTCACCTCTAATTCCTATTGCCACTGTCTGTCAATTATTAAAGCCTTTTTCATTGCTCTAAATAAGTTATTTTTTTTAAACTGAAATACAGGGTGACTCCTGTTAAAAATATGTGTTTCTTGGAAAAGTATGCAATGTTCACATGATTAAATATCTTCATTAAAATTACTTTTCTGAGTTGAAAACAGTTAAAGTTATAAATCCACTTTTCAAATGCCTCTAGGTTTCTTCTTTTAAAGCATACTTCCTGAATGGTAGTATTAGCACTCGTAAGCCAAACTCCGGTTTGAGAAAGACAACATTAAAAGAAATTCAAGCTGAGTGGCATTGTTAGAAGGGTCTTCAAATGGAGCAGAGTGTTTTCATCTCTAGCTGAAAGCAGTGAGAGTTGCATAATGACACCCACCTTGAGCTGCAGGTCTCCTGGGATAAGAGTGTTTGCTGGAAGGCTTTTAATGTGTTGGTAGACATAAGAGGAGAATTGCTCCTGCTCAGCCTGTAATTGGGGGCCAAGTTTAGAGAGATGACCTCTGTTACTTTTGATAGCTGTCTGCAATTCATCAATCAGCCTGCTCACCTGAAGGGGTTAAATTACAAGGGTTGTTAGCAAGAAGTAATTGTTGATGTCACACTTATTAGATCTTTGAGTACCTAGTTTGATGGGAGGGAAAATGACTTCAGTATAAGAATCTGAGTATAGAGCTATCTTCAAGTAAAGAGAACAGAAGAGATACACATCCTTCATCAGCTAATTTTATTTATGGGAAAATTTATAACCTTTTCACTTCACTCATATGGAATAGATAGCCATTTACAAATGCTAAATAAAAAATGTCTCTGGGTATGAGAAGAAACAGGCACCTGAAAAGTTTGCAAAGGACTTCTAAACTGCTTAACAGAATAAAATCTTCCTAAGACTCCAATTAATCCAATATATACTAGTCCCTTTAAAAAATCCTTCTCTTAAATAAAGGACTGGCAATATTTAATTTTATTATATGAACACTGTGTTATGTAAATTTGTTTTCTCTAATAGATTGGATTCTTACACAAACACTAGTTGATATATGGTAGTGACCAAAAGAGATTAAAAGCAGAAATTCACTTTATTTATGGCCCCTTAAAGTGATTAAATTAGACCCATCTAGAATTATGAATGACTTTGAATAGAGCACGGGCTTTTGAAATAATGGGTTAAAAATCATGGCTCTTCCATTTCCTGACTTATAGACTGTGAGCAGGTAATAAAACCCTATCTGTAATGAAGAATAATAACAGCCTTATCCTATTAAGAATTAAATAAGATTACAGAATGAACGACACAATGTCTAACCTATAGTAATGTGCCTAATGCACATTATATTAGTATAGTATTTTCTTGTTTAAATCTAGGTGTTTTGTGCATATCAAGTTTTAATTGTTTTTCTCAGTCTATCTTTCCTATCCCTACCCTTACTTCACATAATGCAGATAAAAATTTGAAATTATTTGCTCCCTAGATTCTCTGTCTCACTTCAATGTCCATAGTAAAAAATGGGAAAACTTTCTCCAAGAGTATCCCTTGTACAGATATCTCAACTTCTTTTTCTCTCTTTCAACTGAAAATATGGTATTTGTCCTAGTCTGTACTCAACTCTAATATTATATCCATGATTTCTATCCCTTCTACAGATGATTCGGAGAAGTCAATGAAAGCAAATTTGTACTATTATCCATATAACTTGAATATTAATTTTTCTACTCTACCTAGTTAGTTCAAGATCATATATTGTTATATATTGTTATCAAGATTATATATTGTTATATACATACACACACACACACACACACACTTTAATGACATTTAACTTTCCGGAAGAACTTTAGAAGCATTATGTGCATGTAAACAAGCTAATTTAAATGATTCCTATTTTTCTTTGGTCTTCCATATCTCTTTTATTTGTCCCTATGTCATCAATCATCTAGTCCCTTTATTATTTTTTTAATTTCTTTTTTTAAAATTTTTAAAGATTTTATTTATTTGACAGAGACAGCGAGAGAGGAAACACAAGCAGGGAGACTGGGAGATAGAGAAGCAGGCTTCCCACGGAGCAGGGAGCCCGATGTGGGGCTCGATCCCAGGACCCTGGGACCATGACCTGAGCCGAAGGCAGATGCTTAACGACTGAGCCACCCAGGTGCCCCTTTAATTTTTTTTTTTAAGTAGGCTCCACACCTGGCATGGAGCCCAATGTGAGGGTTGAAATCAGGACACTGAGATCAAGACCTGACCTGAAATCAAGAGTTGGATGCTTAACTGACTAAGCCACCCAGGTGCCTCTCATCTAGTCCCTTTAAAAAATCCTTCTCTTAAATAAAGGACTGGCAAACTTTTTCTCTAAAAGGGACAGATAATATTTTCAGTTTTGTGGGCCATAAGGTTTCCATTAAAACTGTTTGACCCTGCAGTTGTATTTTGAAAGCAGCCACAGATAACATGTAACAAGTGGATGTGACTGTATTCCAATAACACTTTATTTAGAAAAATAATTGATAGACTGAATTGGGCCCTACCACTGTAGTTTGCCAACCCTTCTTCCAAATTCATATATTTCTTCTCCTTCCTTCCTTTTCTTATAAGTAATACTCTGGTCCAAACCCTCATCTCCTCATCCTTTCCCCCCTCAACCCCTACAGAGTGGTCTCTCTGTCCCTGGTCTCTCCACCTCAAATTTATCCTGCCATCTCCACTGAATTAATCTACCTCCAATAGCATATTGAACCCTCCAGTTGCTCCCCACTTCCTCAGCTTGGTATTCAAGATTAAAAACCTTTTCTACTTTCTGGAATGAATTTCTGTGCTTTCCATAGTACTGTTAATCCTACTATAAAGTTGTAACATTTAAAATACAGAAATAATAAATGACCCAATATTAAATTAGCCAATGTTTCCAGACTAATCTTCACCACTACCCTCCAGTATTACCCTCAGAAATGATGGCTAATAATATCTATCATACCAAAACTGGACACCAAAACAGGCCAAGTGGTTTGCTCTTAGAGTTGAAAAAATTTAAACCCAAGAACCAAAGGCCTTACATAGATTCCAGATGCCATTTCTGCAAAGCACTGATCCTCTCTGAACTTATCCTCAGCCCCAGCATCATATGATTCAAAAAGATTTAATTTTATGTAGTCTTTAAAGTATACTAAATATAATGCAATGTATTATGCTAGTCAATAATACTGTTCTCTTCAATTTTATGTACTGTACTTTATACTATAGTGAGCGTCCCCCCCCAAAAAAAATAGGAGGAATTTCAGGCTTTGATTTGAGAACATTTTTATACATGACTGGTTTTACTGTCACAATCCATAGCCTTTCACAGATAGGGGATTTCATGTGACATCAGAAATCAACCAACCATACAATTGATGATGTCATTTGCATTCTAAAGGGTTATTGGTTAAAGCCTTAAAAGTTTCATTTGCTATGAATCCTTTGTTGCTTCAACAAATTTCTCTATCATTTTTGCTATTTTCAATTGTCCCATGATTATCTGTTAATGTATGTGAAGTATAATTACATCAATTATCACCTGTTTTTTTAAAAAAATAAGTTAAAACTATCAAAAAAGATGCCCTAGCAAAAATTAACGTATCTCAAAATAGGGAAAAATATATCAAGAATCCTGCCATTGACATTTTGGTAAAATTTCTATCCAATCTTACTAAAACTTTGTTACTTTACATATTCATAAGGTCTTTTATCCCCAAAGTGCTACATTTTGTTCTCAGTTATTATGATAACATATTACCCTTAAAGATAACCCTACACATGAAATAACTCATATACCAAAATTGGGTAGGTAATACAATAATCCTGAATTATTTTACATAATATGATTTTTTTTTTCAAATCACAGATGTTGCTAGAAGGGGAAAAATGCTCTTTAAAATTCCTCATCATGAATCTTTTTTTCCTGCAAATCCTTTTTTTTTTCTCCCTCTCTCTACAAAGGCAATGTGAATAGGGGTAAAAGAAGACAAAACTTGACCTTTTGTGATCCCAGCATTAATGGGTCTGTTCATAATTCAATCTACGTGTGTGTGGGAGCATCCATGTGGAAACATAGAGGCCTGAGAGACATAAAGCCTTTCCCTTTAAACATTATCTGACCCTATCAGTCCCATTCACAAAAGAAGGCTTACGTATGCATATGTTGAAAAAATGCACCATCTCATTGTGCAGCAGAAAGCCTACACATTCTACTCTTCATTCTCCGTGGAAATGCAGCACGGAAGTGACACTTGTACAGAATTTGGGAGAGTGACAAATGAGCAGAAGGTAGCAAAAAAAAAATGAGTATTCGATGAGGAAAAAGACCCAACTTCTGAAAGAATGCAAATGCACACCTGTCTATAAACATAGAGGTTTTTTTGCTTAAAAACCTACATTGGGTAGTTTGGTCATGTTTTTATGACATATTCATGTAACCCTTGAATTTATTAAATTCTTAAGATGATTTAGATTTAGCATAAAATATTCTGTTTCTAATCATTCTATAATGTATGCACATTGAAGTTGTATGTTCTGAATTACACATTCTGTATATTGTAATTTGGCTATTAGAATGATGCTTTGAGGAGCTCCTGGTTTTTCTAATGATGAGTTCAGCTCTTGGACTGATTGCTGTGTGGCCTTGAGTCCATCTATATGAGTAAGGAGGATTCCAGAGAACTTTGCGCTAAATTATCACTTGAAATCAGCACAAAAGGCAGCAGCCTCTATCCTAGGAATGTCATCTTGGCATGCAACACACAGGGAATGGTCTCAAAGCCAGGTCAGTGCTTAAACTTAAGACCAAAATCTTTCTAATTTATGACATAATTAAAAAGAACCAGAAAGGGGGCAGGGAGATGAAAATGGGTATTTTAAATTTCCTAAAATCTCTTATTTCAGGCCCAAGGGTACAGTGTTTTTCAGGTTAAAAAGAAATGTGACCCAGATTCGATGAACAAAGATTAGAAAAGATATGAGAATCTATGAGCAAAGTTAAGTATCTCTTGATTTAGAAAGATGGGTTGCAATGTAACTACCAGGGAACTTGAAGTGTGTACCACCTCTTATTCACACCATTTCAAATACCCCCAACTTTTGAATAGTTTCTAGAACTCTTCTGAGATGGAAAATATCTTGGAAGGAGATTTATCTTGCTTCCAGCCAGAGGTCCATTACGTGTGCCATCTTTAAGCCTATTCAAGTGTCTAACATTCATGGAGGAAGGGGCGATTAAAAGAGAGACTTTAAAAATTTTTTAACTCTAGTGTAGTTTACATACAGTATTATATTAGTTTCAGTGTACACTATAGTGATTCAACTGTTCCATATAGTACTCCGTGCTCATCAACCTAAGTTACTCTTAATCCCCTTCACGTAAAATAGAAACATTTTGAATGTCTTTATAATTCACCTGGCAATAGGTTATGTTGATGGCAACAAAAATAATGTAAATATACATTTTGAGCATAATGAACCAAAGGTCCCAACTATTGTGCTCTGAAATCCATCACCAGGTTAGTATCAATGGCTGAGGATACTGAGGTAAATCTAACTCAAGAGAGTCACAGGACTCCTCTGAAGGACAGCTTTAGGTCAAGAATACACCACCAGCTTCACCAAACCTTCCTTAGACTGCACCGCTGTCTAAGAGGCTTCCCTCCCGTCTTCCTTTCCTCTCTCCTTCACTTGTGTTCAAGCCTGCATTTCAGTCTGACAGGTCTCCTGGCCTTCCTTACCCAGAGCTCTCTCCATTTTTTCTCATAGGCATTTCTTCTAATAAAATACATACACATTTAATACTATCTTGGTATTTACTTTCCAGAGAACCTGGAATAACTTTTAAACCAACAATAACAAATTATATGCATGTTTCTAATAAACCATTTCCCAAAAAGTAGTTTAACATATAACACACCTCAAAGTAGTCTTATGAAACATACATTATTACTCTTCCCAGTTTTCATGTGGAAAAATTACATGAAATAAAACAAGATCATGTCTATGGTCTTAAGATAAAACCACAGACAGCAGAATTCTAAATCCAAATCTCAGATTTTGTGATATTTAGTTTTGATTTTGAAATATATCCAGAAATACAATATTTTTCTAAAAAATAAACTGTAGGCAAAATAAATTTTGAAGTAACTCCCCCCCCCGATTTTTCATTTCTCTTCACCATCATGATTTCATATTTCTGTATATGAATTAGGGCCAAAACTTGATGTCACTTACTTTTTCTAACCAAACACTGAAAATTACACGTCAAGATTAATATAATCACTTTCAAAGTAATGACATAGAAATTATTCCCATAGTGTATAGAAATATATTTAGAAACTATTACAAACATACACACACATACACACACACACATAAAACACACAACACATATTCCCTTTATTATGTATTTGATTTTTTTAAGCAAACAAAAGATATTTGAGACATAACTGATCAAGCAAATATGTGACCAAATAAAGCACTGTACGAGAAGAACGCTGAAGTATATGGATATTAAATAAACATTAAGATGATAATAAAGAAGAAAGACCAAATAAGCATAAATACCACAGGATATTCTAGAAAAGACAATTTTCATTTCCAGTGTTGCTAACAAGGTGGCATTTAAAATGATATATTTAGCATAATGATAATTTCCCTGGGCCACTTCAAGTTTTCATTTCTGCTGAAATTGCAGTTTTGCATAAATAATTATATTTAAAAGCCAGAAAATATCAAATCTGTTCATTCTTTTAGATTATTTTAGATTTAATCTCTAATAATAATTTGTTATTATAGGTGTAACTTTAATGATACTAATTAAACTAGAGATAATTATTTGTATTTCTTTAAAGTTTACCATATCAGGATTCATGATAGATTCAATTTAAATTATGGTGAAAATGTAATAAAACTCTCCAACTGTGATAAAAAACATTTTCCAAATGAGTAGAGGACAATATTTTTTTAATTTATAACTGAAAATCTAGTCTTTTAACTTGTTAATATTAAGTGGAATGAGTAAGACTGTAATTTAAATTATACAATTGTTATTTGCCTCATCTTAAGAACCTCTTCAACTGAATTTTTCTTAGGAAATATTCTCTACTGAGATTACCAATCTATGTTAATAATATAGTCTTTAAAATTGGACATATATAAGTCCCAAAGATTAATATAGTATCTAATTCAAAGATTTGAATTCACTCAGGAAGATTTGATGTATTGTACCTGTTCATTTTTCATATCGTACATAGTTAGCAGAACAGATGCAATCATAATGATAAGAAAATATTAAAGTCCCAAAGCTTGGGTAGATTTCCTTGCCAAAGTGTCAAAAGAGAATTACATGAAAGTTTAATTTTTAAATATTCACATTACCTTATTCTTTAAGTTGATTATGATTTTATTTACTGACAATGGTACATGGGAATTAGCAAATTCATGATCTCTCCTCAGAAAGATTAAATGCTTTTGCAACCAGGAATCTACATAAAAATCATTTTTTCCTTTTGTCTAACACCAATTTTGTATTATTATTTCATTTATGGAATATGCTGTCAACTTCACAGCACGAGCATTGGAGAGAAGAAGCTTCGCTCTAATAGTTCTTCATTACAATATTGCCTACAAAAGCTTATGATTAGCTCACTTAAGCTTGACATTTGTAAACTATAGTTTTTCCTTGATAAGAGATAACATTGTTAGCATTTCTAACATTCAGAACAATAATTTCATTTCTAGAAGTCAGAAAATAAAAATAAGATTTAGTACTTAGTCAAAGTTCAATAAGATTTTAATGTTTTTCCTATGTTAGCATGCTTTATAATTTCCAGATTCAACTTGCATGTAATAATTTCCTAATTTAGGAAATTTATGAGAAAATTTTCAGAAATATTTTTCAGAAAATTACAGTATTTATTCTTTCAAGCATATAATTATTTTTCAAGCTGCCTATATCGATAAAATGATTCCAGTTTTGACCAATTTTTTTCATTTTGTTGCTATCAGATAACTATAGTTGGTTCACTATCAGACCCAAGTAAAATATGTTTTAATTTTTAAATTAGCACTCATTGTAATTTTATAATACAGTTTAAAAAGTAAGTTTCTTACTTCTTCTTGTGCCTTACGGTGTTCCTTTGCTGTCATTGAAAGAATTACTTTTTCAGTAATTTTTTCTTTCTGTTCATCTACAGCCAGGCTCAACTAGAAAAAATAAATAAATTGCATGAAAATAGGTACCTAATGACACCTAACTACAACATTTCTTCAAACAACCAATTTAGCATAATCATGGATGGTGATTTAAAATTAATTTGGCCCACATTTATATGAAAATGAACCCCATTTAGATTAAGTTGAAAGTACACTTTTATATTTAAAACATTTAACATCAAAATTTTCACTTCCACTTTTATTGTTTATAAGTTTACTAAAATATGATTTGGGAGAGGGTCTTTAACTGCAGACATTTGACACCAATGATTACTTTTTAAAAGTATTTTATCAAAATGAGCATAGCAATTTTTTTAATTAGGCTGATATTTCCTATTAAAATTTCTCATTGCCAGTAGGGAATAAATTGGCTGCTGTTACATCAGGATAAAAATTCAAGAACATAAACCAAAAGCAAATGTCAATTCAAATACTTTAGAGTGGTCCAAAATGATTTATAATATTTCAAGACAAGAAATAATGTATCTTAAACACCTGAATAGTTACCTGCAACCTGATTCATTTACAAAGCCAGGGAAAGGTCTTCTACTACTGCTCCTAACTCATACGTTATAAAAAGGTGAATGTGGTCCATTCTGTGTTTCTTTTTAAATAATCCCCATAGAAACAAAATGCTATTTTCAATGAAGGAAAAATGCTGAACTCACACAATAACATTGACTCAGCTGGTATTAATAGAAAGAAAGAAAAAAACAGCCTAATACAAAACTTTCTGAACTGGAATATTTAATAATTCTTAAGCAATGGACTTGCCATATTGTATCTCCTTATGGAGGATAAAGAATAAATAATGACCATGTTTTTTGTTTTGTTTTGTTTGTTTTGTTAATGTTGTTGTTGCTTTTTTTTAAAGATTTATTTATGTATTCTAAAGAAAGACAGCACGAGCGGGAGGGGCAAAGGGAGAGGGAGAGAGAATCTCAAGCAAACTCTGCACTGAGTGCAGAACCCGACACAGGGCTCGATCCCAGGACCCTGAGATCGAGCCAAAACCAAGAGTGGGAGGCCCAACTGACTGTGCCACCCAGGGGTCCCTGTTGTTGTTGTTTTAAATCATGTTTCTCCATTACATGCCTGGCAAATCATGCTTCAGTTAACATGAATCTTTAATCCATATCCTGCCTGAAGACCCATTCTTATACTTGAGATAAAATGGGGGTAGGAGTCAAAAATATGGTTTCCTCAATCTAATTATGTATATATGCTATAAGAATAGCATTAAAACTGCAAACTCTTCATCCACTGATATGTGATACAGCTCAGTGTATCAGAGATTCTGTCTTGGTAGAGAGGAAAGGCCAGGAATCTTTAGGATTCTGACAATCACTAGATAAGGAGTTGACAAACATTTCTGTAAAGGGCCAGAGAGTAAATATTTTAGGGTTGTGGGGAGGGCATACAGTCTCTGTTGTATTACTCAGCTCTGCCCTTGCAGCGTGAAATGGACAATACATAAATAAATGAGCATAGCTAGGCCTCAATAAAACAAAAAACAAACAAGCAGCAGGCTGGTTTTGAACAGCAGCCAACATTTGATGATCCCTGTCCTGGATTGAGAACCACTAAAAACAAGTTTGCTAAAAAATAATCATCACAAGATGTACAACATGATGTCTATAGTTAACAATGCTGAATGGTATATTTGAAAGCTTTTTTTTTTTTTTTGAAGATTTTATTTATCTATTTGACAGAGAGAGACACAGCAAGAGAAGGAACACAAGCAGGGGGAGTGGGAGAGGGAGACGCAGGCTTCCCACAGAGCAGGGAGCCCAATGCGGGGTTCAATCACCAGGACCCTGGGTTCACGACCCGAGCCGAAGGCAGACGCTTAACGACTGAGCCACCCAGGCGCCCCTTGAAAGTTGTTAAAAGAGTAGATTCTAAGAGTTCTCACCACAAGGAAAAACACATTGTTTTTCTTCTTCTTCTTTTTTTCACTTATATATGAGATGATGAATGTTAACTAAACTTCTTGTGGTATCATTTCACAATATATATGAAAGTCATTATGCTGTACACCTTAAACTTACACAGTGCTGTATATCAACTACATCTCAATTAAACTGGAAAAAAATCATCATGTGAAACTATTCCTAGGATCACTCTCCCCAAAGAATATTTTTTTCATGTGAAGTAATATAAAAAACATAATATTATAAAAAGTCAAACATCTGCCTGTGTGTAAACTGTGGTACAAAATAGTTGTATCAAGTCTCTATGGCTATTTCTTTATGGGGAGATTCTCATCTCAGGAAGAGATGGTGTGAAGGAGAGGGGACTGGGAAATATTCACCAAACTCATCCATTCTTTTTTTTTTTTAATTATGTTATGTTAATCACCATACATTATATCATTAGTTTTTGATGTAATGTTCCATGATTCATTGTTTGCGTATAACGCCCAGTGTTCCATTCAATACGTGCCCTCTTTAATACCCATCACCAGGCTAACCCATCCCCCCAACCCCCTCCCCTCTAGAACCCTGTTTGTTTCTCAGAAACTCATCCATTAATTTTCAAATGCACAAGCATTCTGAGCAGACCTTTTTTGAAGGAAAGCAAACAAAACAAAAACAGAGTACTAAACTCTTTGGTGCCACAGCAGTAAGTCAGATTCTAATGAGGTCTCCCAGGGCCATGACATTTAGAACTGCTTCCAAGTAACTTTAAAAGGTGGGAATTCTTTACCTTTGAAAGCACCACAGTTGGGAAAATCACCTCCATTCTAATATTCAACTTCTAAAGAGGCACTATACTAATCTACATAAGCTGAGGTCAAAACATATCAACATTATCGGAAAACATCATATTCATACCAAATAGAGAATCCAGGAAGATATTAAGAAATAAATGGTTAACAAAATAACAAAATATAAGGATACAGACATGGGCCTTTTCTGGAAACAGACCAGACATTCCAGAAGAGAGAGATTTTAATACAATCATTTAGAGAAAATTATTGAAAGTAAAAAGTCAAATTTAAAAAATGCATTTTTACCCGAGGTATTAATAATATGCAGTGCTAATAGCATCTTTCCCTCAAGTCCCATGTCATGATAACAATCGTAGGATTCTTCTCTCCTGTCACTTTGGAGGAAAAGATCCTGTTTCTTCATTATGATAAAACTATGTGCTTTTGATTTGCTGTTCTTATCTGAAATGTATGAAACAGTTTTTGTCAGTGGGCTCAAAATTTCTGAGGTTAATTTTTCATGTATAAAGGGGGCAGAAACTTAAATTAAAAGTCAAAAACAAGGGTATTGTCCTAAGTGAAATACGTCAGAGAAAGACAAATACCATATGATGTTGCTTATATGTGTAATCTTTTTAAAAAACCCAAAATACAAAAATACCAAGCTCATAGATAGAACAAATTGGTGATTGCCAGGGGTGGATGTGGGAGGTGGATGAAACAGGTAAAGGGGGTCAAAAGGTACAAGTTTCCAGCTATAAAATAAATAAGTCATGGGCATGTAATGTATAAAATGGTAACTATAGTTAATAATATTGTATTGCATATGTGAAAATTGTTGAGAATAAGTCTTAAAAATTCTCATTATGCACAAAATAATTGTAACAATGTATGGTGATGAATGTTAAACTTACTGTGGTAATCATTTTACAATATATACAAATATCAAATCATTATGTTGTATACCTGAAACTAATATGATGTTATATGCCTATTATCACCTCAATAAAGAAATAAGCAGAAAGATGGCTAAAATTTGTATATAACTATGAAAAGCCAAATCTCTACCAAACAGGGGAGTGTCACTTTGTTTAACTATATCTTGCTCTTTTTAAATGTAAGAAAACACCCATAAATATTCACTGTGCACATCAAAATCTAAGCTACATAGGAAGATTTAATTTACCATTTTTGTCAGGCCTTGTTGCTAAGGTTTTAAAAATATGTAATAAATATTAGCTATCCAAGATCAGGTTAAAGTGGGTCTCATTCAATATTAATGGTAACCAGAATAGAACCATCAAGAGACGAGTGAAGGACAGTGGCAGAAATGGAAAAAACAAGGAACATAATGGTTCTGTCAAAGAAAACTAAATAAAAAGTGCTTCCAAAATTGGTCTGGTTAGAGAAACCAAGATTAAAGAGGACCAAGATTAAAAAGGAATACATTCACCTCAAACAATCTTTTTAGAATTAAGAAAAAAGTCCACCGAAGAATACCCGAAGCCATAGGTTTCAATGAAATGATTTCTAATGATCGTTACCTTTCAGACTATATGTATTTTACATAAAACTTCTAATGCTAAGGTAGCAGGCATTATACTTTCTCTGAAGCCCTAAAGGGTCACGGTTTAGTAATATATAGTTCTGTATAACATGTATGGCCCATTGTGACTATAAGAAAAAGTGCTCTTCATTTGAGGAGTTCTTCAAACATTTGCTGGCTCAGGAAGCTCAACTATGACAGCCTAGAGAGGACAACAGGCTCAAGATCTCCTCCTGGAGAAATACAGACAGAACAGCAGTGATCTCCTTTTGTGTGTGTCAGTAACATACATGGCTTTTCCTTCTTGTTTTTTTTAACTTCCTCCCAAATATTTTAAAGTATATTTATAAAAATCATAAAGACTAATTGTGTAAAAAATTTTAACATGACTGTAAGATAAAATAAGATGAATCATGGAACACTACATCAAAAACTAATGATGTAATGTATGGTGATTAACATAATAATAAAAAAGAAAAAAACTATTTTATAGGAGAAAACAATAAACTCTAGAACCCAATTATTAATATATTTTTAAAAGGTACAGTGATCAAACAAGCTGGTGTGTTCTGTCTACTTAATTCATATTGATATTCCAGATAGGTGCTAACAAAAGAGTCCAACCATACTTTCAGTGCTCTGAATTATACTTCTGCATGTACTTTTCTCTGTATCCAGAACAGCTAGTGATTCAATGTGAAGTATATGATATGTGTTGTATATAATGTCCTTAATAAATCAATGTAATCCAACAAGAAAACTGGAGCTCTTTCTACCAAAAATCTAACTTTTGACCAGTAAATTGATTTAATAATAAATTATTTGATCCATATTTTACATGCGAATCAATACAGGCAATACAGTTTTAGCATAAACAACAGGACAATCAGCCTTCATATATATTGACAAGTTTCCCAATGGTCTGTTAATATACAAAAGACTGGGACAAATTACTTATTTATATATACAAAACATGGTTATAAAGGCCAGCTGCAGGTATTTTTTTGGAAAGTGCATTTTAATAAGGTCCTATTCATTTAGGGAACAAATGGGGAAGAAGTAGTTTGCACTACAGAGTTTAGCGCGAGAGCTTTCTCTTTTTCTAACCACGAAATCAATCATTTGTCCAGACTGTGGGAGTCAGAGTTAGTTACTGAAAAGAGCTCCGTATATAAACAAGTCAATAACTCATTGTGTGTTATTGTCGAGCTGAAGAAGTCGGCTTTCAAAAAGCTGCCCCTGCTTCTCTCGGAATGAATGTCACTGTATTCAGGGACTGGGAGAGAGTCCTTTGTTTCCAGCCATTGCTGACTGCCATTTATGTATGGGAACAGGAGGTGGCTGATACGAGTGTGGGGGAAGCCACTGTTCGGTATCATGGATGTCCAGGAAAAACTGAATTTTGTCAACCTAAATCATTTGTGTCTGAAAATGCATTAATGGAATTGATAAAGAGTGGTCATACACAAAAAAATATTTGGTAAAGAAGTTAAATGGTAATGAATCTGTATCATTTTAATTTGGATCAGACTGATGTTTTTGGTTCCCCACCTGTCAACAAAGATGAAACCAAAAATATAGGCAATGTTTTGAAAAGTTCAAAAGTACAAAATCGAACTGGTGAACAGGTCAACATGTCAAATAAACGTTATCTGTTCAGGCCATTAACATTAAGGGTAATTCTTGGTACTCTCAAAGTGTGTGTGTGCATGTGTGTGTGTTTGTGAATTTCTCTAAGGCATGATTTTATGTGCTCAACACTTGTGATAAGTTAAGGAAATGTGAAATATTTTTTACTTAAAATTTAGGGGCACCTGGGTGGCTCAGTCGGTTAAGAGGCTGCCTTGGGCTCAGGTCATGATCCCAGGGTTCTGGGATCGAGCCCCGCATTGGGCTCCCTGCTCAGCAGGAAGCCTGCTTCTCCCTCTCCCACTGTCTCTCTCTCCGTCAAAATAAATAAATAAAATCTTAAAAAAAATAATTTAAATATCCTTTAGAATTGAACTGAACATGAAATTTATAAGATATAAATATTATCATACTCTTATTTATTGCATCTTAATATTTATTAAAAACCTACTAGTTTATTCAAAATCAAACTAGGAACTGTGAAGAAGCACCAGATGTGGATTCAAGATTTATAATTAGATTAAGCAAAGAAAAAATACATGTAGATCTGTTTAATAAGTGGTCCTCATTTGGGGGAAGATAGTCTCTGAAATCTTTAAACAAAAGCTTAGCTCTTAATTAGAGAAAGTTGGAGTTGTAGGTAAGGAGAGAGCTGAGAGCCTAGAACTGAATCCAACTGATCCCATTTCTCCTCACAATTTAGAAAGCCACGGCATTAAATAGTATTACATGCTTCCACATGCAACAAGTGTACTAGACATTTTGCTACATACAAATTGGTTAACAGCAAAGGGAGATATGATTGAGAAGACAATGAAAACAATAGAAAGTAAGAAACAATGTACACATGCTGTAGATCATAAATAAGTGTCAAATGGAGGTATAAGCAATACAAGCTACAAATACAAAGGACAAAAATATTATTTAAGGTGCAGATGGAAAGGCATAAACAAATGGGTAGTATCTAGCCAGGAAAAGAAGTGATAATATAGGACAATAATATTAATAAATATTAATTAATGTTACTAATTAGTCATTAATTACCTGATGAAATTTGTTCTAAATACAATTAGTGAAGTGGTTTGACATGGCTTTGGGAGGGGGAGGAGAGAATACAAGCTGAGCCTTGAAGGAAAGGCAGAGAAGAAGGGATGTCAGCCTAAGACAATGGTCTGACTGGAAGGAATGTTTCGTACTGGGGAACAAGAACAAAGATGGCTCATGTGACTCCATACATAATCTATTTCTGATTGTAATTATAAAGTATATATGCAAAATGCTAGTCCTGTAGTGAGGGTATAATGACAACTTTATATAATTCAGTTCTTAGATTTGAGTTTCTACATAACTCAGTTGTTAGCTTTGCCTTGGCTCAGCCCCATCTTCTCAAACTACATACACTTAATTCGGTTCCAGTTTTAGAGATAACTTAACTAAATCCTGACCTGGCCTCCACTTCCAACCAGCTTGTCTCACTTAAGCCCCTTTTATAAAAATAATTCAAGAATGCCACTTCTAGACTTGGGGAAGGAGCAGAATCCTTAGTTCAAAACTGGCTGTGAAATCTGGCTCTGCCACAGTGGGTAAGACTGAGGTTCATACAACCCAGGCCTTCTAAAGCCAGGGATTCCTCTCCCATTCTTGCTAATTCTCTGAAAAAAGCTGCTTTTACCATAGCCCGTACCTTCTTGAGGACAGTTTAAGGGAGCATTTCTAAAAGAAATCTTTGTAATATTTGAAAACCAACAAACAAAAATATTTACCATTTTAAGACAGTAACATTTTAAAAGTTATATTTTGCCTAAAAGAATGTAAAAGAGAATTCTACATAATACTTTACCTACAACTTTTTTAACATTTAATTAAAGAAACAAACTGTTTTAAAAATCTTCTTTCCTGTTTTTTTTTAATTAATCATAAACAAATTTTAGCCCTTCCAAATTCCATGGGAAAAATGGCACTGAGTTAGCCCTGACTCAGTAGCCAGATTATAAACTTTCCACCTAGATATTCTGTCACAACTGGTATCGCCACATGCCCTAAACTGAACTCAGCTTGTCATCTCAAACTGACTCTCTACTCCATTTCTTCTACTATTGCATGCAGTTTTAGGGACTGTGCTACCCTGGCCAAGGGGTGGACCTCTGACCTCCCACACCAATCAGCTTCTCTCTTTAAGAGATAGAGTCAAGAGGGGAACCACATAGAGATATCAGTAGCTGGAGAGAACCTGTCCCATTAACAGCACCCTAACGAGACTTCTCATCAGATCCAGATGTCTGGAGCTATTCTGTTTTATTCTACAGCCCCTTTCTTCAGTCTTCCTTTAAATTCCATGTGCTACCACCTGCCATCCTATTAAATTATTTTTTGCCTAAGTTATCTGAGATAGATCCCATCAATTGCAACCAATAAACCCTATCAGATATGTTACGTGTGTCCTCATAGTAAACGCCCATTACTTAAGGAGATCTGAAGGAGTCTCTATTTGTCCCTATTTCTTGCAACTCAAGGTATCCAACTCAAATGTCCTAATAATATGCCAAGTTTAAAGTCCTTCAGGAATTATAATGGGTAATGTAACAGGGGTAATGGTTTAAAAATTTATCAATATGTTTTTCTTTTTGGCCTTTTCAAGTACAAAACTACCCTAAATACCCTAGATGGTCCTAGGATTTGTCACAATAATATCATTTCTGGCATGTACAATAAAATTGTGCAACAAAACAATATCCTTGCAAACTAAAGGCAATGGTCTTGTTGCCTTTAGAGATGATCTGCCTCTCAAGAAAACCCTTTACCCCTCTCAGCATATAAACAGCTAAACTTAGAAGACTCAGCTCATGAGATATTAATCCTTTGCTAAAATCAGGAATGAGGAAGATACAATGTAGAGAAAAAAATAAAAGCTTATCAATTCCTTCTGTCCTAGAGGAAATACAGGAAGAAGTCTCAGAAAGGGAAGCAGGTATAAAATAGCCAGAAGAGTTGTCTTAAGTCCCCCTTCTATAGCATGTGGCTTGGGAAAGAAGACAAGTATCAGGTAAGTGGAAACAAATTCTTGGGCCAGAGGGTTCTTCTGCTCCCCTCCCCTCAATATGGTCACAGGAAGGAAGCTGTCCTGTAGCACCAGGACAGAGCTACATCCACAAGATGGCATGGTATAGGCACCCAGTGGGAGGCCTGAGGTTTAGCTTTCCTGAACAACCTTTGGTTTCTGTGTGTCTTAGCACTTGGAAGTAGATATGTGTTAGGCTGGGAAGTCTGCTATAGACTATTGTCATAGTGGGGGAAGTATGGCTCTATAGTGAGAGTAGCACCATAGGCCACTCAAGCCAGGGCAAATGGGTGTCTCATTCAGACCTGGGAGTGGGGGTCTCTAATACCAGGGGAAGTCAAGTTTAGGATGGACCATCCAAGAAACACAACCAAAAAAAGAGCCTGAGCCAGAAGAATGGGCTACAAGTTCACAAGTTGCAGACCAGAAGAGCATCCAGCAACCAGCTGACCAAGGGATATCCTTCCAGTGGCCAGCAGCTGCCATGCCAATGTATATATACATTCCAAGGGGCCCTCAAAGGACCTCTTGAGGCCAGGGGTCCTTTTCCCCAGTGCCTTGAGGATATGAAAGCCATACAGTCCCTTCTTCCATATACCACCTGAAGGAAATCAACAGGGTGCAGGAGGGTCTAACTCAGAGAAAGAATGACCTAAAAGAACTATTTAAATGATCAAATCAGACTAAGGTTTACACTGAATTGGACATTCAGTTATTTCCCCCCACAATCCAACGGGCAAGAACTCAGGAAGAAGGTATTAGTGTTGGAAAATAACTCAATGTCATTTAGTCATGTTGCACACAAATTGTGTACATACATATGAGAGTGCCTGTTGTTAGACCGAGCCAAAAACGGAAGCAAAAACGGGATTTATAAGACATGGGAGAGAAATAACAGTCCGACTATACATTTTGGGGAGAAATTGTTAAGCTGGCACCTACCAAATTGAGTAGGCCCATTAAGGGTATCGAAGGAACCATTTTAGTTTTTTATGAATTCTCCAAATAAAGTTGAGAATTCAGTTGACAAGCACGTGTGGCAGGCCACCTCCGGGTTATGTCTGCCTACCCTGTGACTTCAGTGAGAGCAATCCAGCTCCGTTTCCACACTAGAACTTTCCATTTCTTCACACAAAGCGATACACCATATTTTCTCTCACCCACTAAAGTAGCTATCTGAATCAGAGAATTCTTTGAGAACTGTGGTCAGGATTCTGGAGGAAAAAAAGGATAAGGCAGAGAGGCCACTGTCTTTATAGAAAACTGTCTGAATGTGGGACAGGCTAGGCGTGATGCACGTTACATCTCCAATAAGCGTGTTTCCGATTATTATTTCCTGCAGTGACAGAGAAAAATCCATCCCTATCACTCTCACGTGGCCTAGCTTTGGTCCAACCTGCGGTCCGATCTGTGAAGTCCACTCTGGTTTTGTCCTCTCACTATAGGCCTCTATGAACCAAAATATAGTGCCTTATGCTACAGATAATGCCTCTCCCCCACCTTCTTCCACTCTTTTATCTAGTACATTTACGGCATGCCAATGTTAATATAATCAATGCACTGCACTGGTTCTGGTGATACAAATATCACTTCGATGCCTTTGTACCTTCAAAGGCTAATACTCTATTGAGAATGCAGTTCAGCAGTCTCAGTTTTCCTGGTGTTTGTCCCTATGGTAATGGAGCATATCTTATAATTCTTTCATATCTCCAATACATTCAACCATAATAGGTAGGTAGCAGACATTCAATAAACACCTATGATGGACTAGTGATGAATGAGAATCCTCCAATTCGAAGTGCTTTTATTTTTCATTAAACGACTGTTCCCTAAACTACTTGCCCAGTGTTATGAAATAGGGATTTATGTGGTCAAGTAATTTTCTTAAACAGTAGGTTAAATGAAGATAAATGGGCTTCTTTATAGCATGGCTCCTAAGAGCCTTTAAGATGCTAATAGATATTATTAATAACCATGAGAGCACTTCAGGGGTATCCAGCCAGATATACTCAGGAAATGTGTCAAGAGACCAACCAACATTTCTCAAGTTGGTCTTGAGACTTGAGGATGGACCTTTAAGAGTTATTCAAGAGCAAGTGCAATAGACAGTACCCAGACACAGGGAGCAAACTCTTTCGGTCATCAACATGGCTCAACTCTGCCTGCTGTGCTTCCCCCAAATTAATCTATAATTCTCTGGTGTAATTTGTTTGGAGCTTGAAAAAAGTAATCTATAATATGTCTAAAATAATAATGACCAAGAGATTTTTTTGAAAAAAGAAGAAACAGTAAAACTAATATTAAAAGGTATATTAAAACAAAAATCTTTAGTGTATCACAGTGTGTAGCATAAGACAGCACTAAAAATCAGGTCAAAATAGACACAAAATGTATACTTAGAGTTTTATTATATGTTAAATGTGATACAAGTCCACCATTTCTTAGCGACAACTCCAAAATCCAAAAATTTCTGAAAACTGGATTTTTTTGGAACTCATCAAGCAAAAAAGCAATGAAGACTGATTTATAGACTTTACTTATCCCACTTACTGTGAATGTTACACTGTGAAAATATTAAAGTGCTTCATTACAGGGAACTGTTTCAGACTTCACTGAGGTTGTCACATAACATATGGTCTATGCACTACATTCTAAAATCCAAAGCATTCTGAATTCCAAAATCTATCTGGCCCCAGGAAGAGCCAAGAAAGGATTGTGGTCCAAATTTCAAATCAACAAGGAAAGGATGGATTAGATAGGTAGTATTGGAATGGACAACTGATTAACACTTCAGAAAATGCTGTCAGATTCACTTTTTTATGTCACTTTTGGTGACTTCAAAATTTAAATATAATAAGAGTACTAGAAGATAATACAGCTGATTTGTAAAGTCTGAAAGGAAATGGTCTTTCTAAGTCTAATGTGGATATATTTAATTAAATCAAAGTCCTGAACTTCTGTACCTCAAAAGTAGCTTTAATAAAATTGAAAAGCAACAATACACCGAGAAAATATTTGCAACATGACAATAGTTAATATCCCTAATATATAAGAACACTCTGAGGTAGACTAAAAAATCACTTTTTTTTTAATTTAGTGATTTGACAAGTTTATATATTATGCTATGTTCACCACAAGCATAGGTATCATCTGTCCCATTACATCACTATTACAATATCATTGATGTATTCTTTATGCTCTGCTTTTTATTTCCGTGACTTACTCATTCCGTAACTGGAGACTTGTATCTCCCACTCCCCTTCACCCATTTTGCCCAAACCCCCACCTCCCTCCCCTCTGGCAACCATCACTCTGTTCTCTGTATTTATAGCTCTGATTCTGCTTTTTATTTGTTTATTCATTTTTATTTAGATTCCATTTATGAGTGGAATTATATGTATTTGTCTTTCTCCGTCTGACCTTATTTCACTTAGCATAATACCCTCTATATCCATCCATGTTAAGTAGGCTAAAAAAATTATTAAGAAAAAGATAAACACCAAGGAAAATAGGAGCAAAGAAAATGAACACACAGTTTATAAAAGAAAAAAAATGCAAATGGCAAAAGAATACATGCACAAAAGAGTTCAAAATTACAACCAATAAAATAATTCAGGGGTGCCTGGCTGGCTCAGTCAGTAGAGCATATGGCTCTTGAGCTCAGGGTTGTGAATTTGAGCCCCACGTTGGGTGTAGAGATTACTTAAAATAAAATAAAATAAAATAATTCAAACTAAAACAATAACCAAAAAAATTTCTAATGATAAGGATTAGTGAATTTAAGGAATAACAAATACAAGGAAACTGGTACTTTCATGGTTTTCTGGTGAAAACATAAATGCTATAGCTTTTTAGAGGGAAATTTGGCAATGTATATCAAATCTTTAAAATGTGTACAAACTTTGATCCAATATTTCCACTTCTAGGAATTTTTCAATAGGAAATAATTATGGACATGAATCCAAAAATTGACTGAAACAATGATAAAAGATTGTTTGCCACAGTAAAGAGATCATATAGTATGTAAATGTTCAAAATTAAGGGGATTAGTAAAATAAGCCTATAAACTAGAATATCATCATTTAAAATAATATTTAATAATATTTAAAATAATGCCATGGAATATTTTATAATAGTAAATGGTAACAATATTAACTGAAAAATAACAAGTCTCAAAAAAGTAAATGAGATTTTAAATATATATATCAATATATAAAGGACATACACCAACTATTGAGAACAGCTAGTCAGAATTGGTGAGATTGTGGGTAGTATAACTCTTTTTTCCTATTTACATCATCTTAACTCTATACACTAAATTTTCTGTATTATTAATACATATGCATACAGGGATCTTGTCATTAAAAAACAGCCTCTTTTTAATATTGCTCCTTTTCTTTGTTACCCACCAATATATCTAACTTACTACTTATTTTAAAAACCTGTTCTCTATCCACATTTGCCCCAACTTCATTGTCATTTTTCTCATTTTATCTCAATCTTTAATAGATAAAATATAATTCAAAAGAAAACAAAAATTTATTAAAAGAGACAAAAAAAGAAGATAAAATATTAGCTTTTTTGCTTTTAAAATTGTCAACCAGCCAACTAAACTGTTTTGAGAAAATGGGTAGTATAAATCCATGTAGGGCAGTGGAAGGTTTATGAATTCCTATCTAATAACTGTATTTATATATATATTTATATATATATATAAATATAAGTTATATTTACTGCTTCTTAAAAGTGAACTGAGATGAGAGCAAAGACTGGGTAGAGATAAGAGGGGGCCTCTCATTGTCTACTCTGTCACACTGTTCTGGGTACTGCAGATGCATTCTAGCATTTAATCCTCAAAAGCCCTTCAGGAAGTCATGTAAATGATGCTTAAAGAGGGTAAGTAAATTGCTCTTAACACAAAGCAAAGAAAGTTGAAGAACTGGGATTCAAATCCAGGCATGTCAGACCCCTATGCCCATAATTTTTAATTATGTCTTGGGTACATCAGAAAATATGATTAATAAATGAAGGAAAGAGCTAGATAGTAACAAATTGGCAAATCTTTCCTCCATATTAAAGCATATGATTATGAAAGCCCAGAGTTAAAAATCAGAATTCTATTAATAGGAATTGGTTTTTGATGACATTAATAAGAAAATAAATTACATTTGGAGACTTTAGGAGAATTTATTTTTGAGGTTTGTACAAAAAAAGAAGCTGGATTAAAATCCCCTGTCAGAAATTATTCATGAAACATATTGAAATCACTTGTGTAATAATTCATAACTTTCACTGCATCTCTAGAATTATCAAAGGTAAGAAGCACAGTGTCTTTTTATTTTCATACTTCCTCAGCTTTTTAGTTGTTGGGGACACATCACTTTTGCTCCCACTTCACTGAAGAGGACTTTAGTCACATGGCCACCTCCAACTCAAGTCAGGTTGAGGAGATAGAATGTAGCTGTGTTTCAAAGAAAGAAAGAGGAGGGGCACCTGGGTGACACAGTTGGTTAAGCATCTGACTCTTGGTTTAGGCTCAGGTCATGATCTCAGGGTCATGAGATCAAGCCCTGCTTTTGACTCTGCGTTCAGCGTGCATTCTGCTTAAATTTCTCTCTCCCTCTACCCCTCCCCCCATGCTAATTTTCTTTCTCATTCTCTCTCTCAAATAAATAAATAAATAAATCTTAAAAACCACAACAAAAACAGGATAATGATTCTGCTGGAAGGCAAGAAGTCTTCACCACACTTGCTCTATATGTCACATAGGTGACCACGTGATCTACTGTCCAAACCAGGACATGATTGAGAGTGAAATAATTAGGCTAAGGTAACAAGTGACCTCTAGGACGGTTTCAGGAAAATTCTCCATCTCTATTTTTCTGCTTAATAAAATCTTCTCTAACCCTTCATCAGGTCGTCTTTCCTGAAGCAGTTGGTCATCCATTTTGTGTTGCCAGAGCAATCTACTCAACTCTAACACATCAGCTCACAGATTTGTTATGGTTACTTACTTACTCTCTTTCCACTATACCAGGAGATGGGCCAATACTCTCCTTTCTTCAGCCTTGGCCATCCTTGAAGTTATTCATCCTTTTCCTATTTCATTTGGTTCTGGTTAAGAGATAAAAAATCATGGCAAACTCTGCCACTAGGGAGTGGGACAATTGGCTCAGGCCTGACAGAAAAACACAACTGTGAATAGACTGATTTGTTTAGGAGTGACCAAAATTGAGACAGAACACTTCCATGAGCTTTAATGTGTGGTCACCGAGAAAAAGATGCTCTAGGTCTCATACATTGGGTCAGCTGATATTGATCTCTAGCATAATGTTGCCATACAGACCTAAAATTTGGATATTTTCTCAAAACTTGATCAAAAACCTTTAAAATCTTGAATAGGCAAAACTATACATATCTGCATTTTTGTTTTATCCTGATTTTTGGGCTCAAATTTAAGGCAAAAATCTGACCATGTCACTGTCCACTCAAAACCCTTTGGTGACTCCCCACTGTTTAAAGGATAAAAACCCAATTCCTTATCATGGCTTCACCTGATTTCTTTCTCCTCACCTGCCTCATCTCCATCTCCAGCCACAATTCTGGCTTCTCCTTATGCTATGCCACAGAAATTTCCATATTCTACAACTATTTATCAATGACCCTACACCCTGAAATTCTAAGAGAATCTCAAGATCCAATCTTTACATCCCCCATTCCATTCTGAGCCTTCTCCCCCAAAACTGGGAATTACCACCATAATTACTGTTTTATAATCCTAAATTTTGCTGTGGGTTAGGCAAGATACAAGGGTAAATAGTAGATTGCCATAAATCTAGGTTGTACCACATACAAACACACATACACTCACTCACTCAATCATTTACACACCAACTCTGATCTGGTTTACTTCATCCAGGAAGCCTGTCCTGATTTATTCTCAGTCCTATGCACAGGAGCCCATCTTTGATACCCTTGCCTGCTTCTACAGTAATTGTGCAGGGTGCTATCATAGCATTTATGCAGTGAATTGGTGTCTCTTACTTACATACTGATTTCTTCCACTGGACTGTGAGCTCCTCTAAAGTAGGCTTTGAGTCTATGTTCATCTCTATAATTCTTGTGCCTGGCACATAGTAGATACTTGACAAATACTGGTTAAACTGAACAAAACTGATGACTTGGAAAATAATAGAATTTTCAAAAGAAATTACAGAAATCCCTGAAGTTTGATACAATATATATAAAATTAAGGAGAATAATGACTCCATCTTCTGGATGCATCTTTTTTTTTATTATGTTATGTTAATCACCATACATTACATCATTAGTTTTTGATGTAGTGTTCCATGATTCATTGTTTGCATATAAGACCCAGTGCTCCATGCAGTATGTGCCCTCTTTAATACCCATCACCAGGCTAACCATGAGAGACTATGGACTCTGGATGCATCTTTTTTTTTTTTAAACATTTTTATTTATTTATTTGAGAGAGAGAGAGAATGAGAGATAGAGAGCACGAGAGGGAAGAGGGTCAGAGGGAGAAGCAGACTCCCCGCCGAGCAGGGAGCCCGATGATGTGGGACTCGATCCCGGGACTCCAGGATCACGACCTGAGCCGAAGGCAGTCGCTTAACCAACTGAGCCACCCAGGCGCCCTCTGGATGCATCTTAATTCATCTACATCTGACCTTTTAAAATTATATATTGGGTGATCTTCAATACAAGGTTAAAAAAGGCTACACAAGGGAACCCTGGGGCTGGATTTTATTATCAGCTCCATCCTTTCTAGAGCCTAATGTCTTAGAAAGCAGACATGTGATAAGCAGCATGTCCATTCCTGCTGGCAAAACCTCATGTGGACCTTATTATATATTTATTATACATATAATATATTATTATTTATATATTATAATTATAGAATATATAATTACTTATATATTATAATATATATTAATACATATAATATAATATATATATTATTATTTTTCTTCCCAGGTGTTAAGTCTTGTGTTCTGAGGGGACAGGAGCCACAACTCTCAGTTGTCATTCTGCCCAAAAGTGTTTTTAGGCAAATAAACATTTATTGTATAAATCTGTACCTAACATATAAATTCAGGACATTTTAAAAATTAGTTTTGGTTTTCAGACCTTGATCTGGATTCTAAGTTTTTAACTGTCTTGCATTTCAAATCCTGCTCATTAAAAAAATAAATAAAGCTAAGATTTTGTTGTTGAAAGTGGTTTAAATTTGGATGCTGGGATGGCTGCTTACCCTAAAATGGATTCCCTCCCATTTTCCAGAATTTTTGACCTTTCAACTTTACAAAGCACCTAGATGAATTGATAATTTTGATGTTCAATATTCACCATCATCATCATCGTTCATCATAAGAGAAGGAAAAAAATTTGATGCAGGCTAACAATGATGTGCCTGGCACTGTGCTAGGTGTTTTACATACATTCCTTACTCATCATTAATAAAGATGAGTGACAGGGGCACCTGGGTGGTTCAGTCTGTTAAGCGTCTGCCTTCAGTTCAGGTCATGATCCCAGGGTCCTGGGATTGAGCCCCGCTTAGGGCTCCCTGCTCAGTGGGGAATCTGCTTTTCCATCTCCCTCTGCCATTCCCCCTTGCTCGTGTTCGCCCTCTCTGTCTCTCAAATAAATAAAATCTTAAAAAAAATAAACTACTTGCCCCCAAACATGACCCAAATCTCTAGACACAAACTGTGAAATCTCTGTGGAAAAAAAAAATCTCCTTCTGGATCTTTCTGGGTTTTGTGTGTGTCATATGTACAGCATTTTGTATCATCATCATTCAAAAAATATTTACTGAATACTTATTTTTTTATTATGTTATGTTAATCACCATACATTACATCATTAGTTTTTGATGTAGTGTTCCATGATTCATTGTTTGCATATAACACCCAGTACTCCATGCAGAACGTGCCCTCTTTAATACCCAGGAAATAGTGGTTTATAAGACACTACCCACATAGAGCTTAAAATCCTAGAAAGCAGACAGATGTGATAAACAGCAGCAAGTATGATGAGCATAAAAAGAAGTATGGGCTTTCTGGGGAGAGCTAACCTAGGCTCAAGCCAGAGCAGGAAATGATCCTCTGACATGTTTTACTAGGCTAAAGATGGGCAAGAAGTAACCAAGTTAGCTTTGATAGGGAAGAGTATCCAAGGCAGAGGAAATGCTAGAGTCACCATTTCCACAAAACATCTCATATATTATCTTATTTAATTTTGAAAATAATTCAGAAAGGAATTGTTATAGCCATTTTACAGATGAGGAAACTAAACTCAGAGATTAGATCATTTAATAAGATTGGAACTCCTGTCTATCAGGATTCAAAGCATTTCCACTGTGCTTAGCTCACACCAAGAGCGGCTGCAAATAGCTCCTTATTAGATCAGAGGTTAAAAAACTTTTTCTCTAAAAAAAACATAGTAAACACTTTAGGCTTTGCACACTAAGAGGCAAAATCAAGGATAAAACATAGGAACTGAATGACAAGAAAAATAAATTTCCATAAATTTTTGATAAAATTCAAACTATAATAATAATTGAGTATAATATTTTGTAATACAGGTCTACTAATGAGAAAAATGAAATTCTTTGGGGAGAATAACATTTCACTTAATTGGGGTTCAAAACTAGTATTCCCTATAATCAAACAGACTGCAAATATTCATTTGTGGAAATCATTCTTCACTTGTGGATCATAGCGAAAAAGGTGACCAGACTTAGCCTATGGGCTACATAGCTTAGAACCCTTCTGTTAAACCATAAACATCGAGAGCAGCACTGTCAAATAGAAATTTAATGTGAGGCTCATTATGTAATCCTAAATTGTCTACTACCCACATTAAAAAAAGGTAAAAAGAGGGGCGCCTGGGTGGCTCAGTCATTGAGTGTCTGCCTTCGGCTCAGGTAATGATCCCAGGGTCCTGGGATCGAGCCCCACATCGGGTTCCTGCTTGGCGGGAAGCCTGGTTCTCCCTTTCCCACTCCCCCTTGCTTGTGTTCCCTCTCTCGCTGTGTCTCTCTCTGTGAAATAAATAAATCTTTTTTAAAAAAAAGTAAAAAGAAACAGGTTAAATATATTTTAGTAATTTATTTAACCAAAACATTACCATTTAAATAATCAATACAAAAGTTATTTATAAGATATTTTATCATCTTTTTTCATACTGAATCTTTGAAATCCTGTGTGAATTTCACACAGTATGCCTCAGTTTGGACTACTCACATGTCGAGTACACACAGCTCCAGGAGAAAGGTCTGTATCAGGGGCTAGGAAGATATAAATTTAAAAAGTGGATCATACAGAATCCATGTTCCATTGAAAAGTACAAGTTTTGCCTAAAAGTTGCAACTGCTGCTCAGCTCCACATAATATTGTCATATGGAAAAGTGATCCAATATATTGCTAGCTGTTCGAGATTTTCTGAGGAATCAAAAAAATGTAGAATTTAAGCATCTGACTCTTGGTTTCAGCTCAGGTCATGATCTCAGGGTCCTGAGATCAAGCCCTGCATTGGGCTCCATGCTCAGCACGGAATCTGCTTAAGTATCTCTCTCCCGCTCCCTCTGCCTCCCCCCCCCCGCCGCTTTCTTTCTCTCCCTCTCTCTCTCCCTCTGTCTCTCAAATAAGTGAAACTTTTTTTAAAAAATGTCGAATTTAGTGTAAAAACTCCTGATCTCTAGATATTGGTAACTAATCTTTTTTTTTAATTTTATGCCCTCGAGAAAGCTGCCCCTTGAGGAAAAGATGGCAGAGGAGTAGGGGACCCTATTCCAACTGGTCCCCGGAATTGAGCTGGATATCTACCAGACCACTCTGAACACCCATGAAATCAGCCTGAGAGGTAAGAAGATGGATCTGGATCTCTACAAACAGAATATCCCAGGTGGTTGGTTTCGAGGTAGGAAGCAGGGAGCCGTGACTCTGCGGACAAATATCAGAGGATAAACAGCAGCAGGAGGGAGCCTGGCCATGGGGATCTGACTTAGCTAGTGAGTGATAGCCTCCTGCACTGGGGACGGGGTACAGACTCATGGACTGGTAGTGGCGGTGAAAGGACTTTAGATGGAAATTGGAGCAGCGGGGCCTAATGTGCGAAATGGGGGCAGCTGGAGGTTTTAGAAACACAAAGGGCAGAGATGTGCCCCCGAACTGGAGGCAGGACTGGGAGCACTGCAGAAGGGCACACAACCCAGGATGCTGCAGTTTATAGCAGCACAGACAGAAATGAAGATAGTGTGGCCTGGAGAGCTCCCTGAAGGGCAGACTGAGATCTTTCTGCTCTGAGGCAGAGGGTTGGAAATGGTCTCTTCTGTTCTGACTCTTGGAAGAGATGCAGAAAGCCACCAGGGAAAGCCGCCAGAGAACAAGAGCCCCCAAAAACTGGTTTTCACTGAGCCCATCCCCCGCCACAGGGGGTAGGGCAACTCTGCCTAAACAGGGTTACCTGAGTAACAGTGTGGCAGGCCCCTCCCCCAGAAGACAGGCTGGGAGAACAAGAGGCCAGCAATCCTAACGTCCCTATAAAACAGGTGCATCTTGCTTGGGTTGTGGTCAATAATTTGGATTCTATACATTCCTTCAATCACCCCTCAACAGAATGACAAGGAGGAGAAACCCCCAAAATAGGAAAGACTCAGAGATTATGACTTATGCCACAGATTTACAAATGGATGCAGATATAACCAAGATATTGGAGATGGAATTCAGGCTAGCAATTGTGAAGACAATAGCTAGAATGGAGAAATCAATTAATGGCAACATAGAGTCTCTAAGGGCAGAAATGAAAGCTGAATTGACAGAACTTAAAAATGCTATCAATGAGATACAATCTAATCTAGATAATCTAACAGCTAGGGTAAGTGAGGCAAAAGAATGAATTAGTGACCTGGAAGACCATTTAATAGACAAAAAGGGAAAAGAGGAGGCCAGGGAAAAACAACTCAGAATCCATGAAAATAGAATCAGAGAAATAAGTGACACCATGAAGTGTTCCAATGTCAAAATTATTGGAATCCCAGAGGGGGTGGAGAGAGAGAGAGGACTAGAAGATATATTTGAGCAAATCGTAGCTGAGAACTTCCCTAATCTGGGGAATGAAACAAATATTCACCTCCTAGAGGCAGAGAGGACCCCTCCCAAGATCAAGGAAAACAGGCCAACACCCCAGCATGTAATAGTAAAACTCACAAATCTTAGAACCAAGGAAACCATCTTAAGGGCAGTTAGAGGGAAGAGTTTCCTTACGTACAGAGGGAGGAACATCAGAATAACGTCAGACCTATCCACAGAAACCTGGCAAGCCAGAAAGGCCTGGCAAGACATATTCAGGGTACTAAACGAGAAGAACATGCAGCCAAGAATACTTTATCTGGCAAGGCTATCATTTAGAATGGATGGAGAGATGCAGAGCTTCCAAGGCCAGCAGAAACTGAAAGAATATGTGACCACTAAGCCAGCCCTGCAAGAAATATAAAGGAGGATTCTATAAAAGGAGAAAGACCCCCAAGAGTGATATACAACAGAAATTTACAGGGACAATCTATAAAAACAAGGTCTTCACAGTCTTCACAGGCAACATGATGACAATAAATTCATATCTTTCAATAATCACTCTCAATGTGAACCGCCTAAATGCTCCCATAAAACAGCACAGGGTTGCAGATTGGATAAAAAGACAGGATCCATCCATATGCTGTCTACAAGAGACTCATTTTGAACCTAAAGATACATCCAGACTGAAAATGAAGGGATGGAGATCCATCTTCCATGCCAACAGACCTCAAAAGAAAGCTGGAGTAGCAATTCTTATATCAGACAAATTAGATTTTAAACTAAAGACTGTAGTTAGAGACACAGAAGGACACTATATCATTCTTGAAGGGTCTATCCAACAAGAAGATCTAATAATTGTAAATATCTATGCCCCTAACATGGGAGCAGCCATCTACATAAGCCAACTGTTAACCAAAATAGTCATATTGATAACAATACACTAATTGTAGGAGACCTCAATACTCCACTCTCAGCAATAGACAGATCATCTAGGCAGAAAATCAACAAAGAAACAAGAGCTTTGAATGACACACTGCACACCAGATGGACTTCATAGATATATACAGAACATTCCACCCTAAAACAACATAATACTCATTCTTCTCGAGTGCACATGGAACTTTCTCCAGAATAGACCACATACTGGGTCACAAATCAGGTCTCAACCGATACCAAAAGATTGAGATTATTCCCTGCATATTCTCAGACCATAATGCTTTAAAACTGGAACTCAATCACGAGAAAAAATTTGGAAGAAATTCAAATACTTGGAAGCTAAAGACCACTCTGCTCAAGAATGTTTGGGTCAACCAGGAAATCAAAGAAGAACTGAAACAATTCATGGAAACCAATGAGAATGAAAACACATCGGTCCAAAACCTATGGGATACTGCAAATGCAGTCCTAAGGGGGGAATACATAGCCATCCAAGCCACACTCAAAAAAATAGAAAAATCCTGAATTCACCAACTAATTCTACACCTTAAAGAACTAGAGAAAAAGCAACAAGCGATGCCTAAGCCACACATTAGAAGAGAAATAATTAAGATTAAAGCAGAGATCAATGAATTAGAAACCAGAAACACAGTAGATCAGATCAATGAAACTAGAAACTGGTTCTTTGAAAGAATTAATAAGATTGATAAACCACTGGCCAGACTTACCCAAAAGAAAAGAGAAAGGACCCAAATTAATAAAATTATGAATGAAAGGGGAGAGATCACGACTAATGCCAAGGAAATAGAAACAATTATTAGAAATTATTATCAACAACTATATACCAATAAACTGAGCAATCTGGATGAAATGGATGCCTTCCTGGAAACCTATAAACTGCCAAGACTGAAACAGGAAGAAATTGACAACAGGATAACCAGTAACGAGATTGAAGCAGTGATCAAAAACCTCCCAAAAAACAAGAGTCCAGGGCCTGGTGGATTCCCTGGGGAATTCTAACAAACATTCAAAGAAGAAATAATACCTATTCTTCTGAAGCTGTTTCAAAAAATAGAACAGAAGGAAAGCGTCTAGACTCATTCTATGAGGTCAGCATTACCTTAATCCCTAAACCAGGCAAAGACCCCATCAAAAAGGAGAATTTCAGACCAATATCCCTGATGAATATGGATTCCAAAATCCTCAACAAAATCCTAACTAATAGGATCCAACAATACATTAAAAGGATCATCCACCACAACCAAGTGGGATTTATCCCCGGGATGCAAGGATGGTTCAACATTTTCAAATCAATCAGTGTGATAGAACACATTAATAAGAGGAGAGAGAAGAACCATATGGTCCTCTCAATTGATGCAGAAAAAGCATTTGACAAAATACAGCATCCTTTCTTGATTAAAACTCTTCAGAGTATAGGGATAGAGGGAACATTCCTCAAGTTCATAAAATCCATCTATGAAAAACCCACAGCAAATATCATCCTCAATGGGGAAAAGCTGAGAGCCTTTCCCTTAAGATCAGGAACACGTCAAGGATGCCCACTCTCACCACTGTTGTTCAACATCATACTAGCAGTCCTAGCAACAGCAATCAGACAACAAAAAGAAATAAAAGGTATTCAAATTGGCAAAGAAGAAGTCAAACTCTTTCTTTTTGCAGATGACATGATACTTTATGTGGAAAACCCAAAAGACTCCACCCCCAAATTACTAGAACTCATACAGCAATTCAGTAATGTGGCAGGATACAAAATCAATGCACAGAAATCAGTTGCTTTCTTATACACTAACAAAGCAACTGTAGAAAGAGAAATTAGAGAAACTATTCCATTTACAATAGCACCAAAAACTGTAAGATACCCCGGAATAAATCTAACCAAAGAGGTAAAAAATCTATACTCTAGGAACTACAGAACACTCCTGAAAGAAATTGAAGAAGACACAAAAAGATGAAAAAATATTCCATGCTCATGGATTGGAAGAATAAACATTACTAAAATGTCTATGCTACCCAGAGCAATCTACACCTTCAATGCCATCCCGATCAAAATTCCAGTGACATTTTTCAAAGTGCTGGAACAAACAATCTTAAAATTCGTATGGAACCAGAAAAGACCCCGAATCGCCAAGGAAATGTTGAAAAAGAAAAACAAAGCTGGGGGCATCACGTTGCCTGATTTCAAGCTATATTACAAAGTAGTGATCACCAAGACAGCGTGGTACTGGCACAAAAACAGACATATAGGCCAGTGGAACAGAATAGAGAGCCCAGATATGGACCCTTAACTCTATGGTCAAATAATCTTTGACAAAGCAGGAAAAATATGCAATGGAAAAAAGATAGTCTATTCAATAAATGGTGCTGGGAAAGTTGGACAGCCACATGCAGAAGAATGAAACTAGACCATTCTCTAACACCATACACAAAGATAAACTCAAAATGGATGAAAGACCTCAATGTGAGGCAGGAATCCATCAAAATCCTAGAGGGGAACATAGGAAATAACCTCTTTGGCATTGGCCACAGCAACTTCTTTCAAGATACTAGTGAAACAAAAGCAAAAATGAACTTTTGGGACTTCATCAAGATAAAAAGCTTCTGCACAGCAAAGGAAAAGGTCAACAAAACAAAGAGGCAACCCACAGAATGGGAGAAGATATTTGCAAATGGCACAACAGATAAAGGGCTGGTATCCAAGATCTATAAAGAACTTCTCAAACCCAACACCCAAAAAACAAATAATCAAGTCAAAAAATGGGCAGAAGACATGAACAGACACTTCTCTGAAGAAGACATACAAATGGCTAACAGACACATGAAAAAATGTTTATCATTATTAGCCATCAGGGAAATTCAAATCAAAACATTGAGATACCACCTTACACCAGTTAGAATGGCAAAAATTGACAGGGCAGGAAACAACAAATGTTGGAGAGGTTGTGGAGAAAGGGGAACCCTCTTAGACTATTGGTGGGAATGCAAGTTGGTACAGCCACTTTGGAAAACAGCGTGGCGGTGCCTCAAAAAATTAAAAATAGAACTACTCTATGACCCAGCAATTGCACTCCTGGGTATTTACCCCAAAGACACAGATGTAGTGAAAAGAAGGGCCATATGCACCCCAGTGTTCATAGCAGCAATGTCCACAATAGCCAAACTGTGGATAGAGCCGAAATGCCCTTCAACAGATGAATGGATAAAGAAGATGTGGTCCATATATACGATGGAATATTACTCAGCCATCAGAGAGGATGAATACCCAACTTTTACACCAACATGGATGGGACTGTAGGAGATTATGCTAAATGAAATAAGTCAAGCAGAGAAAGTCAATTATCATATGGTTTCACTTATTTATGGAACATAAAGAATAGCATGGAGGACATTAGGAGAAGGAAGGGAAAAATGAAGGGGGGGGAATCAGAGGGAGAGATGAACTGTGAAAGACTATGGACTCTGAGAAACAAACTGAGGGTTTTAGAGGGTAAAGGGGTAGGGGGATGGGATACCCGGTGATGGGTATCAAGGAGGGCACGTACTGCATGGAGCACTGGGGGTTATACGAAAACAATGAATCGTGGATCTCCACATCAAAAACTAATGATGTATTGTATGGTGACTAACGTAACATAATAGAATAAAATTAAAAAAAAATTTTATACACCCTCAACAGGTCAAATAATTCAAATTTGTATACTAAATCTGGCCATGGCCCCCTCCACATTTATGCCAGGTCTATCCTTTCAGTATTTAAGCTATAGTGCACATGGGTGCTCAATAAATTATAAGACTTTCAAGTGAAGGCAGTAAGTATTTACAAATAAAATACTTTGAACACATCAAAGGAATGACAATAGATGATAATAAAAATAATTATGGAAATAATCATATCTACATTTTCAACCATCTTATAAAAAATGTTTACTCACTAAGATTATTCAATAGTATTTTAAATAATAAAATTCTTCAGTTAAAAGTAGCTATAACCACAATAGCCAAAGCAACCCATATATCCATCAACAGATGAATGAATAAATAAAATGTGGTAGACACATGCAGTGGAATATTATTTAGCTGTAAGGTAAGGAAATTGTGACATTTGCTACAACCTGAATGAAACTGGAAAACACTATGCCAAGTGACTTAGGCCATTCACAAAAGAACAAATAGTGTAAATGATTCCAGTGAGATGAGGTACCTAATGCAGTTAAATTCATAGAGACAGAAAGGAGAATGGTGTTTGCCAGAGGTATGGTAGTAGTGTTTGCAGAACAATGTGAATATACTTAATGTGCCAGAACTGTACACTTAAAAATTATTACGGTGGAAAATTTTAGGTTCCCATATTTCACCACAAAAAAGTAGCCATAATATATTTTAATAAGAAAAAATACCCATTTTTATTTTTAAAAATACCTCTTAAGGAGTGCAGTATAGCTTTTCAAGTTCACACAAATTAGACAAGAAAAAAAAACATGAAATACTGAAAAGTTCATATAAATGTTGTGAAGTATCATTTTTCCTATTCAAATATGCACACCAACTGAAACAAGATTAACAATGTCAATTTGTTCAAAATGTGGTAAAGTTCCTTTGGATGCCTAAAAAAGTAAGTTTGATTTGTAGTGAGCATTCAATTCACAGTAGTCCCCCCTCTTCTCTGCACAGTTTCAGTTACCCCAAGTCAACCACCATCTGGAAGCAGATGATCCCCCGATGTATCCTCAGAAGGTCAATAGTAGCCTAATGCTATGTCACAATACCTAGAGCATTCACCTCGCTTCACCTCCTCAAGTAAGCATTTTATCATCTTACATCATCACAAGAAGGAAAGGATGAGTACAGCACAATAAGATACTTTGAAAGAAAAAGACCATAATCACATAACTTTTATTACAGTATATTATCTTAATGGTTCTATTTTATTATTAGTTATTTTGTTAATCTCTTACTCTATCTAATTTATAAATTAAACTGTATCATAGGTATGTACATATAGGAAAAAACATAGTATATATAGAGTTCTGTACTATCTGTGGCTTCCACTGGGGGTCTTGGAAAGTATCCCCCACATACAGGAGGGGACCACTGTATATGTAAATAAGCCCTTCCAAAGTGTCTGAGAATACTCCAAAATAGTTACATTCCTGTGTATTTTATGTATTCCTTCCTAACATTATTTTCTCAATTACTGGGGATTTGTACCCCCAATAACAGTAATCCTTACCGACCTCAAGGCCTATTAAGAAAATCAAATGAGATAACTTTACACCAGAAAAATCATATCATAAACTACAAAGTACTGTACAGATATGTTTATCAAAGATTTAATAAAGCAAATGTCAATTGGTTCCACCCAAAATGTCACATATTCTGAAAACAAATCTGAATTAATAATTTATCAAAATGACTGCTTTCCTCCAGCCAAGTTTACTGGCAAAATATTCTGCATTTAGTCTAATCAACACAGAGACAAAAAGTTACACTGGTATCCACATTGTGATTTTTAAGTACAATTTCATAGGGCAAATGCTTCCCAAAACTATTTGGATATCTCCTCTCTGACCTAGATATATTTGCATTCATAGAGAATTCAGAACAGGATGCTTCTAGCTCAATATTTCTACCTTCTGATATCAAAGAACTCCCATCTCCATTTTCCAATGCATAGTCTGTGTTTGGAATTCATTTCTATGGGAGGTCATAAAGTCAAACACTGTGACTGAGAAAGGAACTGTTATTCACAATGCAGGCAGTAAGTGTGAGCCCAAACTGCAAGGACAATCAAATCTCATGCTTCAAGAAAGAAAATGATCCTTTGCAAGGTCAGGAAGGAATTCCCCTTCTCTTTTAATAGGAAATACCAGGCAACTTGATAAATGAATTATAAGGGAAGGGAAATTTATCTTGTTTCTAAAATATAAAGTATTCATGATAGCCCTTTTACCAAAAAGATCGGGGATTAGCTATGTAGGTAGCATGATCCTCTGTGAAAAGTCTATATCCCATGTTTCTTATAATTCAAGGTGATACACACTTAGTCACTTTTACCATGTGCCTTGGTAATAACTCCAAACAATTCTTTAGTCCATGATCATAGTAATGAAATTTTATTTCCATTAATCATTAATTTCTGATTACTTTAATGCAGCAATTCAGCAATTAATTTTACTGTCATTTTACATTTCCATAAAATGTGCAATTTTCATAATGTAAAAACTGATTAATAGGTAATTATAACCATCATATAAGACTTACCTTTACTACATTGAATAAGTAAACATGAATGTTTCATAAAGTTCCTAAGACTGATCACATATTTTTTTAAGTTTTTATTTAAATTCCAGTTAGTTAACATACAGTGTAATATTAGATTCAGGTGTACAATATAGTGATTCAACACATTCATACATCATCCTGAGCTCATCACAAAAGGGCACTCCTTAGTCCCCATCACCTATTTAACCTATCCCCCCTCCAATCTCCCTTCTGGTAACCATCAGTTTGTTCTCTTGTTTCTTGATTTGTCTCTCTTTTTCTCTTTTCTTCCCCTATGATCATTTGTTTTGTTTCTGAAATTCCACATATAAGTGAAATCATATGGTATTTGTCTGACTGACTTATTTCGCTTAGAATAATACTCTCTAGCTTTACCCATGTTGTTGAAATGGCAAGATTTCATTCTTTTTATGGCTGAGTAATATTCCACTGTATATATATATATACATCCCATCTTCTTTATGCATTCATCAATCTATGGACACTTGGGCTATTTCCATAATTCAGCCATTTTAGATAACATTGCTATAAACAGAATGTATTCCTTTGTTTTTTGTTTATTTGTTTGTTTTGGTGCCAAACCCCAGAAACAAACCAACATGTATCCCTTTGAATTAGCATGTTTGTATTCTTTGTGTAAATACCTAGTAATACAATTGCTGGGTCATAGGGTAGTTCTATTTTTAACTTTTTGAGGAACCCACACTATTTTCCAGAGTGCCTGCATTCCCACCAACAGTGCAAGAGGGTTCATTTTTCTACACATCCTCGCCAACACCTGCTGTCTCTTGTGTTGTTGATTTTAGCAATCCTGACAGGTGTGAGGTGATAGCTCATTGCAGTTTTGATTTGCATTTACCTGAGGATAAGTGATGTTGAGCAGCTTTTCACGTGATCACATATTTTTAAATATAGGTACTTAAGTATCTTTTTCATTATCCCGAAATAATCTAATCAACAACACAGGAGACAAATTTGACACATTTTAAATATGTTTTTACTGGGATATCCATTACATATGAAATTGAGAATTCATACCTCAAAATTTCCCAAGTTGTAGTAGTAACTGACTTGTGACAATTGTCTTTCTGATAATCCTTTATCTTAGCATTTTAATATAAACAATTTATACTATATAAATGTAACACACTTTAGCAATTGGCATTGTGCAACAGTTCTATGGAGGATGACAGGTATACTTGCAATGTTAGAATAGTAACTTGAATTATAATTGAAAACTTTACCCCTTTGCCCTAAAAAACCAATAGTTTTTAAAAGACTTTGATGGGGTCTTGTCTAGTTTTGGGATCAAGGTAATGGTGGCCTCATAAAATGAGTTTGGAACTTTTCCTTCCATTTCTATTTTTTGGAACACTTTCAGAGGGATAGGTATTAATTCCTCTTTAAATGTTTGGTAGAATTCCCTGGGAAGCCATCTGGCCCTGGGCTTTTGTTTGTTGGGAGATTTTTGATGACTGCTTCAATTTCCTTAGTGGTTATAGGTCTGTTCAGGTTTTCTATTTCTTCCTGGTTCAGTTTTGGTAGTTTATACATCTCTAGGAATGCATCCATTTCTTCCAGATTATCTAATTTGCTGGCATATACTTGATCATAATCTGTCCTTAGAATTGTATTTCTTTGGTGTTGGTTGTGATCTCTCCTCTTTCATTCATGATTTTATTTATTGGGTCCTTTCTCTTTTCTTTTTGATAAGTCTGGCCAGGGGTTTAACAATCTTGCTAATTCTTTCAAAGAAACAGCTCCTAGTTTCATTGATTTGTTCTACTATTCTTTAGGTTTCTATTTCACTGATTTCTGCTCTGATCTTTATTATTTCTCTTCTGCTGGGTTTAGGCTTTATTTGCTGTTCTTTCTCCAGCTCCTTTAGGTGTAGGGTTAGGTTGTGTATTTGAGACCTTTCTTGTCTCTTGAGAAAGGCTTGTATTGCTATATACTTTCCTCTTAGGACTGCCTTTGCTGCATCCAAAGATTTTGAACAGTTGTGTTTTCATTTTCATTTGTATCCATGAATTTTTTAATTCTTCTTTAATTTCCTGGTTGACCCATTCATTTTTTAGTAGGATGCTCTTTAGCCTCCGTGTATTTGAGTTCTTTCCGACTTTCCTCTAGTGATTGAGTTCTAGTTTCAAAGCACTGTGGTCTGAAAATATGCAGGGAATGATCCCAATCTTTTGGTACCGGTTGAGACCTGATTTGTGACCTAGGATGTGATCTATTCTGGAGAATGTTCCATGGGCATTAGAGAAGAATGTGTATTCTGTTGCTTTGGGATGGAATGTTCTGAATATATCTGTGAAGTCCATTTGGTCCAGTGTATCATTTAAAGTCTTTATTTCCTTGTTGATCTTTTGCTTAGATGATCTGTCCCTTTCAGTCAGGGGGATGTTAAAGTCCCCCACTATTATTGTATTGTTGTCAATGTGTTTCTTTGCTTTTGTTATTAATTGCCTTATATAATTGGCTGCTCCCATGTTAGGGGCATAGATATTTACAATTGTTAGATCTTCTTGTTGGATAGACCCTTTAAGCAGGATATAGTGTCCTTACTCATCTCTTATTATAGCCTTTGGTTTAAAATCTAATTTGTCTGATATAAGGATTGCCACCCCAGCTTTCTTTTGGTGTCCATTAGCATGGTAAATGGTTTTCTACCCCCTCACTTTCAATCTGGGGGTGTCTTTGAGTCTAAAATGAGTCTCTTGCAGACAGCATATCGATGGGTCTTGTTTTTTAATCCAATCTGATAGCCTGTGTCTTTTGATTGGGGCATTGAGTCCATTTACATTCAGGGTAACTATTGAAAGGTATGACTTTAGTGCCATTGTATTGCCTGTAAGGTGACTGTTACTGTATATTGTCTGTGTTCCTTTCTGGCTGATGTTACTTTTAGGCTTTCTCTTTGCTTAGAGGACCCTTTTCAATATTTCTTGTAGGGCTTGTTTCATGTTTGCAAATTCCTTTAGGTTTTTGTTTCTCCTGGAAGCTTTTTATCTCTCCTTCTATTTTCAATGACAGCCTAGCTGGATATAGTATTCTTGGCTGCATATTTTTCTCATTTAGTGCTCTGAAGATATCATGCCAGTCCTTTCTGGCCTGCCAGGTCTCTGTGGTTAGGTTTGTTGCCAATCTAATGTTTCTACCATTGTTGGTTACAGATTTCTTATCCTGAGCTGCTTTCAGGATTTTCTCTTTGTCTCTGAGACTTGTAAGTTTTACTATTAGATGTCAGGGTGTTGAACTATTTTTATTGATTTTGAGGGGGGTTCTCGGTGCCTCCTGGATTTTGATGCCTGCTTCCTTCCCCAAATTAGGGAAGTTCTCTGCTATAATTTGCTCCAATATACCTTCTGCCCCTCTCTCTCTTTCTTCTTCTTCTGGGATCCCAATTATTCTAATATTGATTCATCTTATGGTATCACTTATCTCTTGAATTCTGCCCTCATGATCCCAAAACTGGACAATGACCCCACCAAAAAAGGAGAATTACAGACCAATATCCTTGATGAACATGGATGCAAAAATTCTCATCAAAATACTAGCCAGTAGGATCCAACAGTACATTCCCAACCAAGTGGGATTTATCCCTGGGCTGAAAGGTTGGTTCAACATCCGCAAATCAATGTGATACAATACATTAATAAAAGAAAGAACAAGAACCATATGACCCTCTCAATAGATGCAGAAAAAGCATTTGACAAAGTACAGCATCCTTTCTTGATCAAAACTCTTCAGAGTATAGGGATAGAGGGTACATACCTCAATATCATAAAAGGCAACTATGAAAAACCCACAGCGAACATAATTCTCAATGGGGAAAAACTGAGAGCTTTCCCTCTAAGGTCAGGAACACGACAGGGATGTCCACTATCACCACTGCTATTTCACACAATATTAGAAGTCCTAGCCACAGCAATCAGACAAGAAAAAGAAATAAAAGGCATCCAAATCAGCAAAGAAGTCAAACTCTCACTCTTTGCAGATGATATGATACTTTATGTGGAAAACCCAAAAGACTCCACCCCAAAACTGCTAGAACTCATACAGGAATTCAGTAAAGTGGCAGGATATAAAATCAATGCACAGAAATCAGTGGCAATTATATACAACAAGACAGAAGAAAGAGAAATTAAGGAGTCGATCCCATTTACAATTGTACCCAAAACCATAAGATACCTAGGAATAAATCTAACGAAAGAGGCAAAGAATCTCTGCTCGGAAAACTACAAAATACTCATGAAAGAAATTGAGGAAGACACAAAGAAATGGAAAAATGTTCCATGCTCATGGATTGGAAGAACAAATATTGTGAAGATGTCAATGCTACCTAGAGCAATCTACACATTCAATGCAGTCCCCATCAAAATACCATCCACTTTTTTCAAAGAAATGGAACAAATAATCCTAAAATTTGTATGGAACCAGAAAAGACCTCGAATGGCCAGAGAAATGTTGAAAAAGAAAAGCAAAGCTGGCGGCATCACAATTCCGGACTTCAAGCTCTATTACAAAACTGTCATCATCAAGACAGTATGATACTGGCACAGAAACAGACACATTGATCAATGGAACAGAATAGAGAGCCCAGAAATGGACCCCCAAGTCTATGGTCAACTAATCTTCGGCAAAGCAGGAAAGAATGTCCAATGGAAAAAAGTCTCTTCAATAAA